>NC_071268.1:30293493-30295993 GCF_023375685.1 Ictalurus furcatus
CACATACACACACACACACATACTGTACACATACATACACACACACACTGTACACATACACACACACACTGTACACATACACACATACTGTACACATACACACACACATACTGTACACACACACTGTACACACACACATACTGTACACATACACACACACACTGTACACATACACACATACTGTACACACACACTGTACACACACACACTGTACACATACACACATACACACACATACTGTACACACACACACACATACTCACATACTGTACACACACACACACACACACACACTCACATACTGTACACACACACACACACACAAGCACGCACATACACACACTGTTGAAAACTGAAATAATTGTTTTTGGCCCCCTGAGATTGAGAGATGGTCTCATTAACGAGCTCCATAATCACTTTCCCTCAATTTCTTCCCAGGTTCGGAACCTTGGCTTCATTCTGGACTCAGAATTATGTTTAACCAAGCAAATAAATTTGGTCGTTAAGACTAGTTTTTATCAACTACGGATTATTTCGAAACTCAAAACATTTTTGTCTTTCCAGGATTTGGAGAAGGTTATTCATGCTTTTATTACTTCTCGCTTAGATTACTGTAATTCATTATACTCGGGTCTTCCTCAGTCATCTCTGGCTCGTCTTCAGATGGTTCAGAATGCAGCTGCAAGGCTGTTGACCAGGGCAAAGAAGTTTGATCGTGTCACCCCAATCGCTTCACTGGCTCCCGGTCCGTTTTAGGATTCAGTTTAAGATTCTGATGTTTGTTTTTAAAACTCTTAATAATCAAGCTCCTTCCTATCTCGAGGATCTTCTTAAACCACATTCATCAAACAGATGTCTAAGATCTTCTGATAGGTTTCTTTTGCATGTCCCTCGTTCCCGGTTAAAAACAAAGGGGGATAGAGCTTTTGCTGTTGCTGCCCCCCGTCTGTGGAATCAACTGCCACTGGACATCCGCCTTGCACCTTCTATTACCACTTTTAAAGATAGGCTTAAAACATATCTCTTCTGCCAGGCTTTTTGATCAAATTTTTAATTGTTTAAACAAATTTTTAATCAATTTTTTTCTATTGTCCATTGTCTGTTTTTATTTGGTCTAATTCTGTTTCTATGTTATTTTCCTTACTCTGTGCAGCACTTTGGTCAGCTTTGCTGTGTGAAACGTGCTATATAAATAAATTTTACTTACTTACTTACGGTTGACTAAATGTATATTCTATTCACTATACATATATATTCATTATTTATATATATATTTCCATTATGTGTAGGTGTATGATAATATATCATTATGATGGTGTATCATGATATACACCAATCAGCCATAACATTAAAACCACTGACAGGTGACGTGAATAATGTTGATTACCTCGTTACCGTGGCACCTGTTGGGGGGTTTATATATTAGGCAGAAAGTGAACAGTCAGTTCTGGAAGTTGACGTGTTGGAAGCAGGAAAAATGGGCAAGTATCTGAGTGATAACAAGGGCCAGATTGTGATGTGTAGACGTCTGGGTCAGAGCTTCTCCAAAACAGCAAGTGTTGTGGGGAGTTCCCAGTGTGCAGTGGTTAGTACCTACCAGAGTGGTCCAAAGAAGGGGAACTGGTGAAACAGAGACAGGGTCATGGGAACAAAGCCCATTGATGCGTGTGAGAAGAGAAGGCTAGTCCGTCTGGTCAGAACCCACAGAATCCCACAGAACAGCTACTGCAGCAAAAACTGCTGAAGAAGTTCATGCTGGTTCTGATAGAAAGGAGTCAGAACACACAGAGCATCACAGCTTGCTGCGTATGGAGCTGCGTAGCTGCAGAGCGGTCAGAGTGTCCATGCTGACCCCCTGTACACCACCAAAACACCTACAGTGGGCATAAGAACTGGACCATGGAGCGATGGAAGAAGGTGGCCTGGTCTGATGAATCAGGTTTTCTTTCACAGCGTGTGGAGGCCGTGTGTGTGTGTGTGTGTGTGTGTGTATGTGTGTGTGTGTGTGTGAAGAGATGGCACCAGTATGCACTATGGGAAGAAGGCGAGGCGGCAGAGGCAGTGTAATGCTCTGCACAATGTTCTGCTGGGAAACCTTGTGTCCTGGTGTTCATCTGGATGTTACTTTGACACGTAGCACCTACCTAAACACTGCTGCAGACCGAGTTCACCCCTTCATGGTAACGGTGTTCCCTAATATCAGTGTCCTCTTTCAGCAGGATAACGCTCCCTGACACACTGCAGAAACTGTTCAGGAACAGTTTGAGGAACATCACAGGAATTCAAGCCATTGTATTGAGATAATCAATGTTATTCACTTCACCTGTCATTGGTTTTAATGTTATGGCTGATTGGTGTATATAGTTGCATCACGACACTGGAATAGACGAGCCTATCTTCTCTTTCTTGTGCTCTTATTGTATGTATACATGTATACAAGTCATACATGTGGACTGTCGTACATGTATAATGATATATCCGATACCTTGTTTCTGATCAA
>NC_071268.1:30303493-30305993 GCF_023375685.1 Ictalurus furcatus
AACAGAGCCCTGACCTCAGCCCCACGGAACCTTTGGGATGAACCAGAACATTGATTTCAAGCCAGGCCTTTTCGTCCAACATCAGTGCTTGACCTCACTAATGCTCTTTTAACTGAATGGCCACAAATTCTCACAGACACACTCCAACATCTTGAAGCCACAAAGGGGGATGTGAACTCTATATCAATGCCCATGGTTTTGGAATGAGATGTCCAACAAACTCATATACAGTAAGTGTGATGGTGAAGTGTCCACATACTTTAATGTAATTGAGCTTTGGCCATGACTTATAAATGTGAGGGAAGCAGATAATGCCATAGTTTGCTTGTTATATTCCAACACTATACATTTTGCAGTTGATTGTGTAGTACCTGGATATTTGTATGTACATTGTCTGTAAACGTATTGAAACTTCCATTACTTCCTTTCAGTGTATTATCTGGACCTCTGGCTACAGAGACATCTGTGCTTTGAGTATTGGATAAGCCATAATTAAAACACTTTGCATTTACACACAATCACAACAAACACAAACAACAAATACTCAAGAGCCACAACAAACAAATGGACGGGCAGCTCATTGGGTTGAATTCTGTTTTACTAATTTATCTATTACGGTCGTGACTCATCCTTTCAGAACGGGCTGAAAGTTAATGAGGGAGTGGAAGACAAATTTGATTGCGGTTGAGAAAGAGAGGGGGAGAGTTTCCTGACTCAAATTCCTTGGGTTTAATTAATGGAACAACGGCTCTCACACGTCTTCTGAGGTGTCGGCAACACGTATATTTCTGTAAGCTCTCCCCATATGCAGAGAGAGAAAATGAGTGAAAAATAAAATGAGAACAAGGGAGAGGGAGGAAGAGGATGGTAATCATCCCTTTTGTGTAATGAGAATTAATTAACCGCTAACACAATATTAAACTGGATAAAATTTTTGCATTTTTTTATTACTAAGATACACGTGTATATATATATATATATATATATATATATATATATATATATATATATATATATATATATATATATAAAGAAAGGTGTAAAAAGTTTTGGTGTGGAGACAGACTGGCAAAACCTCTGCTTTGTCTAGTTTATTAAGAAATAAAATAAAATAAAAAAGAAAACAAACAAAAAAAAGTTTCATACCAATATTCATACAGACTTTTTGTTGTTGTACAGAGAAGTTTGCTCGCTGATCTTTATAGCCCAGCTAACTTTCACCCGCATTAATTAAGAAGAAGGAAGAAACCTCGTGCACTTCATTATCGAGTGCACATCAGCTTTCAGAAGACACTTTGTCAAAAAGGCTCAAAATTAGGCTCCTCATTTTGGGCTCATTTGGGTGTATTTTTAAAGCTCTGTTCAGAGAAGTGAGTGTGATTCCGCTGGGATGGTGTGAACCTCCTGCTGAACCAGTCTAACTGTGGTATTTAGTTGGATTTTAATAGCAGTCTCGGGTCTAACAGCAGTCTGATTGTAAGGATATAGCCTCATACTTTAATTGGACTTCTTCAGTCAGTGTGAGCTCAGCGTAATTAAGGTCTTTATATTGATGCCAGTGCGATTATTAATGCATTTAGTCTGATGCCAGTCTGATTGAGGTCTCCAGTCTGATGTTAGACTGACTGAGATCTTCTGATGATAAGATACAGTCCTCTCTGAAAGTACTGGAGCAGCAAGGCTTATTCTGTTGGTTTTGCTATACACTGAAGGCATTTAGTTTAAGATCAAAAGATGAATATGAGATGATAGATCAGAATTTAATTTC
This sequence comes from Ictalurus furcatus, assembly GCF_023375685.1. Lineage (NCBI taxonomy): Eukaryota > Metazoa > Chordata > Actinopteri > Siluriformes > Ictaluridae > Ictalurus > Ictalurus furcatus. The sequence goes on from NC_071268.1 coordinate 30,305,262, forward strand.
TAGATATAAATATCAGGAAATGAAAGCTGATGTTCTGATCATCTTTTGATCTCAAACCCAGATGTATTCAGTGTAAAGCAAAAACAAAAGACTAAGCCTTGCTGTTCTAATACTTTCAGAGGGGACTGTACTTGGGGTGTTTTGATTCTGGGCTTATCTTTAGTTTAATGGGTGACTTTAATCTGATTTAATGGTCATTTCAGTCTAATGCCCCTATGATCCCTGTCTTGAGTCTGATGCCTTCTTATCAGAATGAACCAATCATATTCAAGCTCATGTTCATAAGTAATTATCATACACCTATCATCAATAATTTAATTATGAATTTCCAAAACTTTTATTGTACCATAGTTGTACCATGGAACATGGTGAAGGCCTTCATAAATAAGTGGAAAAAACAGGGTACCACAGTGACATCACCAAGAACAGGATGTCCCTAAAAAAACAAAAAACTTACCAAGGAGGCTTCCAAGAGACCTACAGCAACATTAAAGTACCTGCAAGAATATCTGATTACTCTCTGTGTGTAACAATCTCTCATATTCATCAGATGTCTGGGCTATGGGCTAGGGTGGCTAGAGGGAAGTCCAACATCCAAACATCTAAGTCTACCTAAATCACCGCAACTCATGTGGTAAAATGTGTTATGGTCTGATGAGACCAAGGTAGAAATTTTTGGGAATAATTCTAAAAGAATCTTTCCATTTTAACAGAAATAACCGCAGTTGTCAC
>NC_071268.1:30310993-30318493 GCF_023375685.1 Ictalurus furcatus
ACCCCTCTATCCACACATCCACCCATCCATCCATCCATCCACCCATCCATCTATACACCCCTCTATCCACACATCCACCCATCCATCCATCCATCCACCCATCCATCTATACACCCCTCTATCCACACATCCACCCATCTGTCCAACCATCCATCCATCCACCCATCCATCTACACACCCCTCTATCCACACATCCACCCATCTGTCCAACCATCCATCCATCCACCCATCCATCTATACACCCCTCTATCCACACATCCACCCATCCGTCCATCCATCCATCCATCCAACCGTCCACCCATCCATCCACGCATCCACCCATCCATCCACCCATCCATCTATACACCCCTCTATCCACACATCCACCCATCCAACCGTCCACCCATCCATCCACACATCTATCCATCCAGCCACCCGTCCACCCATCCATTCATCCATCCACACATCCAGCCGTCCATCCACCCATCCATCCATCCAGCCACCCGTTCATCTGTATACTATAGTCATTTACTCTCCCTTCTTATTCATCCACCTCTTCATCTCTTCTCTTCTCTTCATCCATCCATCCATCAATCCATTCACCCAGCAACCTACCAATATCTGCATCCAGTTATCTATGCTTCCATGATCTATCTATCTATCTATCTATCTATCTACCCACCCACCTGCTCTATGTATTATCCCCCTCATACCTCCATCCATCCATCCTGGTGCTGTGTTTATAAGGAGTACAGGTTCAGAAAGACTCCCCTCTCTCCTCCTCTCTCTGCTTCCTGCGGTTGGACAAGCTGGTCAGGCCGCATCTGCCATCACATCTTTAGCATCCTAACAGTGGGATACCACACACACACACACACACACACACACACACACACACATGTGCTTGGAGCAAGGGAAGTCCGTCACAGGGATGTAATCAAACCTGCTTAGAGAGAAAGAGAGAGAGAGAGAGAGGGAGAGAGAGAGAGATGGATATGGATGGAGGGATGGAAAGATAGAGAGTCTCCCAGTAGCTCCTTCTGCTTGATCATAATGTAATTTTAATTAAAAAGCTCAGTGTCAAAGGGTTTAGCAACTGACAACTGAGGCCAGATTGTCACGCTGCTGCAGCTCTCTCTCTCTCTCTCTCTCTCTCTCTCTCTCACACACACACACACACACACACACAATCTCTGACCTGATGTGATATATTTCTTTAGAAAAATCTGATGTAGTTGATATCCGATTTGAGCACTCAGTGGGTAAGTGTGTGTGTGGTCGTGCCATGGGAATGTCTCTCTCTTTGTGTGTGTGTGTGTGTGTGTGTGTGTTTGTGTGTGTGTGTGTGGTCATGCTATGGGAGTATGTGATGGTGTGTGTAGACCCCATGAGACTCCGAGACACAATTAGACTACACAAGTCTCTAATGCTTTTTAGGAGTACAGAGTTCACCCCAGAGACACAGGAGCTAAAAGCTACACTACCTCACTCTCTCTCTCTCTCTCTCTCTCTCTCTCTCTCTCTCTATCTATCTATCCATCAGTCTGTGTTTCTGTTCTTCTCTCTCATTGGTTTTGGTCATTTTCGGTATGTAGTACTGATGTAGATTAAGGCATGTCCCTAATTTCTCCATCTGGGGATTAATAAAGTATTATCTTATCTTATGTTTGGTGTTAAAGCCTGAAGGAAAGTGATTAGATAGTGTAGTTATATATTTTGTTTAGTTTGTGTTTAGGGATGTTCTATGGTGTGTGATTGGTGTTTATTCACCATTTGCTTGGTGTTTGATGTCATTTAGTTTAAAATGTTTGATAATACTTCTGTGGTATTTAAGGCTGGTGGATTATTTCTTTTCAGGTGTAGTTTTGGGCCTGTTCAGTATGGCTTGGCAGTGTTAGATGGTGTTTAATAGGTGCTTTGGCCTATGGGTATTGACTCACTGGTTATGGTAAATGGTAACTAATGTTTGGTCTGAAACATTAATATAGTTGGATAGTGTTTTATCAGGGATTTTGAACTGTTTATTGGTGTTGAGTTCTGTTAGAATTGATGTTTAGGTCTGGTGTTAGGTATTTTCTTAGATGGTATTGAACGTGTATTTTGGCCTGTTTGGTATGATTACCTTTAGGACCATTTGATAGTGCTTTATCTTGGGTTTAGACCCGTTGAGGCCTCTTGTTTGGTGTTTAGGCCACTTGTTAGAATGTTTACACCTGTGAATCTGGAAAGCAGAACACAGTCATGTGTAACCTGGGTCTCAGACAGGATATGGAGCAGACCATACAGTGAGGTCACACTTCCACTGAACCCATTTTCCTGTGTCTTAAATGTAGTTGAGGCCAAGAGTACACTGGACCCAATGGTGTACATGTCTAAAACAAATCTCTCCGTATTCTTCTGTCTGTCTGTCTGTCTGTTTATCTGTCTGTCTGTCTGTCTGTCTGTTTATCTGTCTGTCTGTCTGTCTGTCTGTCTGTTTATCTGTCAGTATGTTTCTTCTCACGTTGGTTTGGTGACTTTAAAAATGCAGAGGGGACTGGAGTTGTTCTCAGGGTTTTCTGGCCACGACTGTACGTGTGTGTGTGTGTGTGTGTGTTTGAGGTGAGAGACTGTGAAGGCCTCCTTGTGTGGTAAAATTTGCTTTTGACGTGTGCAAATCAGTGTGTGAACGCAGAGAGAGAGACAGAAAGAGAGAGAAAAACAAGCAGATTTAAGCACAGGAATGCCTTCAAAATGTGTGTGTGTGTGTGTGTATGTGTGTGTGTGTACAATAATATTATTACAGTAATACTACATTAAAGTCTGCACATGCTTGTTTGTGTGTGTGTGTGTGTGTGTGTGTGTGTGTGTGTGTGTGTGTTTTCTTATTTATTTGTGTGTTTCCTGCTGTTAAATTGACAGACTGAATTAAAACTCAGCTGGTGGCTTCTCACTGTCAAAGCACCCGAATCGGTCATAACCCACACACACACACACACACACACACACACACACACACACACACAGATAATGCACAGCAATCCCTTGTTAATCCGTTGAGCTGAACTTTATTAACATGATGAGCTTAATCACTTTCAGAAATCAGCCATGCAGACAACGCAACCTGCGCTAACAGCAGTAACACCACACACACACACACACACACACACACACACGTTTAATAAAAGTTACACACTAACACCTAGCATGTTTATCCTTTTTCTTGATTTTGATTGTAATAATGGATGGGTTACTGCTTGAGCGTGTGCAGTCCCGTAACGAGTTTAAACAGCTGTAAATGTGTTAAACACTCTCCTGAAGATTATAACTGTAGACATATTCTTACATTTTTAAACCTGTTGGATAGTCGTAGTGTTCACTTTGGATTGGTTGGTGTTTAGTTAGTGTTCAGTTCTGTGTATTGATGGTTAAGTTTGTTATTTGGTGTTTAATTGATGGTAGGTTGTGTAATTTAGTGATAAGGCCTGCTGAATAGTGTTTAGTTAGTGTTTAGTTAGTGTTTAATTAGTCTTAGTCTTTAGGGCTGTAGGTTGATATTTAGTTTGTATTTGGGCCTGTTAGTTGGTGTTTGTGTTAGAGTGTTATCTGATGTGCAGTTTGAGATTAGACATGGATGCTGGTGTTTGACTCGTGTTCAGACCCGTCTGATGCGTTGAGCTTTCGTCCAGTGTTAAGCCCGGGAGGTCAGTGAGGTGTTAGTGGTTATTTATTGTTTTTTAATCGAAGCCTATCAGACTCCAGGCCTTTTCGATGGTGTTGAGTTAGTGTTTAGTTCAGGGTGTTGGTGGCTACGTTTATTGTTTGGTGTTTAGTTAATGTTAAGTTTTGTTATTTGTATATTTCGACCTGTTTTATTTTTGATGTTAAGTGTTTTCTCCGATCTTTATCGCTCCTTCCATCTGATTGTTGTGTTCATTACTGCTACGAATAAAACTTGTGACCTTTTGCTAAACTGTAGCACTACGGCCTGGTTTCTTTTTATTTGAGCTTCACACTCTACACCCATTCCAGCACACACACACACACACACACACACACACACACACACACACACACACAGACACACACACGCAAGGGTGTGAAACAGTAAGTTTTAAACCGAGAGATTGCTCCAGCCTCTAAAACACATCAGTGTTTTTTGCTTATATTACACTCTCTTACAGGAGACTGTACACTTAACACTCCACGCTGTGAGGCATCGCTGACTGATCCACCACAGTAACGCCTCAGCTCCTGACTCCACACGCCGTACTGTAAACTACAACAAATAATAAAATAAAATATACAATTACATGCCATACACAGCGAATTAGCAGTTTATTAAACACCTGTCTCATGCCACAATCCCAGAACACACAATCTGCACACTGCAGTGTTTTCCCGCTCTAACACACCGGGATAATCACACGGCCGTTGTGTTAATGAGCTGATGAGTCGTGACAGACGTGTTAGAGCAGGAAACACTACACTGAGCAGAACAGGAGAACCACAGGCTTGTGGGGAACACAGCTTTAAGACAACTGATAACACTCAGAACTCACAGAGTAATACAACATATAATAATAATAATAATAATAATAATAATAATAATAATAATAATAAAGCACTTATTTCAGCTTTAAGAACTGTCCAAGTTCACATGAGCATAAAAACAATAAAATAGAGAGAGTCTAGAGAGGGAGTAATAAAGACATGATGAAATGAGAGAAAGTGAGAGACAGAGAGACAGACAGAAAGGAGATATAGATGACAAAAGAGAAAGAGAAAGTGAGAGAGAGTTAAAAAGAGGTGGACGGGTAGAGAACGGGGATAAATGATATAAATATAATGACACGGAAAGAAAAAAGAGGAAGATGGAGTGTGTGAGAGAGAGAGAGAGAGAGAACAAAAAGAGAGGAAAAAATAGAATGCTGTGAGAACAGAGAAACAGAAATAAGGATATAAAGCCAAAAAAAAAGAAAGAACAGGTAGAAAGGTATAAAAATACAATAACTGTAAGAAAGAAAGAATGGATGAATGAATGAAAAGTAAGAAATATTCAAAAGAAATGAATATAAAAAAAAGAAATAAATAGAGGGAAAAAATGTATGTAGAAAAAACACAAATAATGAAAATAAAGAATGAAAAAAAAGGTGAAAAGAAGAAATATGTAATAAAATGACAAAAAAGTTGCCAAGATGAAAGGAAAGAAAGATTAATTACATATGAAGTAGAAAGAAAAAAGAAAGAAAACTACTCTGCAAAGAAAGAAATAACAAAATGATAGATAGACAGACAGACAAACAGACAGATAGATAGATAGTGTCATATCTCAGCCCAGCCATGACTCAGTTCCCCAGGAGGCACCGCTAACTACAAACATGGGCGCTGAGGACTACGCTTCCCACATACGCATGCGCTCACCTTCCCTGGAGTTCTAATCACACACACCTGCATCCCATTACAGCACACTCACACCACAGCATAAGAGAGACTATGGAAACGAAGAGACTTTGCGAAGTAATGTTCTGTTCACTTGTTTCTCTTCCATTCTCTAAGCTTTTTCTCGTGTGTTTACAAAATTACTTTTGACCAGTGTTTCCGTCCCCGACTTCGATTTCTCCCTAGCCTCGTTTTGTTTGTTTGCCTGATCGCCTGACCCTCTCCTGTTTATCGACCACGAACTTTGTCTTTTCCCTTTGGATTATTCTGCCTGGATTCTGTCACCCGCAACTGCTTCTGTCTCCACCCACGGTACGTGACAGATAGGTAGAAAACCAAAAAATAAACAAAAAGGATCAAAAGAATTCAGGACGAATGCAATAATGTAAAGTGGACGAATGATAGAAAAACTATGGATGAAAAGCTAGAACAAAAGAAAGGAGAAACAGGAGTATGAAAGGAAGAAAGAGATGAAAAATTTACAAAGAGTGAAAAGAAAGAAAGCACTAAAAAGGAAATAATTTCTTTCATGTTACAAAATAAAGACTAATAAACAGATACAGGCGAAAGAGAGAAACCTGGAGGAAGAGAAGCGTGCGACAGAAAGACTGGATAGATAAAGACAGCTAAAAAAAGAGTAAAGATAAAGAGTAGAGATATGAGGACATAGGGAATTAAAGAAAGAGAGCAAGACAGGAAGAAAACGACAGAGAGAGAAAAGAAAATTTAGACCGAGGGGAGAAAAGAGAAGAATCAGGTAAAGACAGAAAGAAAGAGAGAAGAACAGGAGGAAGATGGAGGGATGCGCTCAGGGCTCTGTGGTGGAGGTGTGAAGAAATGCACTTATTTATAAGGGCAGCTGTCTGACTCTCAGCTGCACCGTTTCTGACAGCACACACTGAGGCTACACTGAAATCTGCAGCACAACCCAAAACCCTGTCACTTCCTGTTTCCTCTCCAGGACAGGATATGAGGACGGAGACAATTATTAAATAATTTACTAGCAAAGTTCTGTAACATGTAGCTATTCAGGTCATGTGACTGATTTATGTAACATCGGGTAATCCGTTGTTAAAGAGGTGTTGTGGTATTAGTGCAGTGTTAGCGGGGTATCAGTGCAGTGTTAGTGGGGTATTAGTGCAGTGTTAGCGGGGTATCAGTGCAGTGTTAGTGGGGTATTAGTGCAGTGTTAGTGGGACATTAGTACAGTCTTAGTGGGGCATTAGTGCAGTGTTAGCGGGCATTAGTGCAGTGTTAGCGGGGCATTAGTGCAGTGTTAGCGGGGTATTAGTGCAGTGTTAGCGGGGCATTAGTGCAGTGTTGGTGGGGTATTAGTGCAGTGTTGGTGGGGTATTAGTGCAGTGTTAGTGGGGCATTAGTGCAGTGTTGGTGGGGTATTAGTGCAGTGTTGGTGGGGTATTAGTGCAGTGTTAGTGGGGTATTAGTGCAGTGTTAGCGAGGCATTAGTGCAGTGTTGGTGGGGTATTAGTGGGGCATTAGTGCAGTGTTAGCGGGGCATTAGTGCAGTGTTAGCGAGGCATTAGTGCAGTGTTGGTGGGGTATTAGTGCAGTGTTAGTGGGGTATTAGTGCAGTGTTAGCGGGGCATTAGTGCAGTGTTAGTGGGGTATTAGTGCAGTGTTAGTGGGGTATTAGTGCAGTGTTGGTGGGGTATTAGTGCAGTGTTAGCGGGGCATTAGTACAGTGTTAGTGGGGTATTAGTGCAGTGTTAGCGGGGCATTAATGCAGTGTTGGTGGGGTATTAGTGCAGTGTTAGTGGGGTATTAGTGCAGTGTTAGTGGGGTATTAGTGCAGTGTTAGTGGGGTATTAGTACAGTGTTAGTGGGGTATTAGTGCAGTGTTAGCGGGGCATTAATGCAGTGTTGGTGGGGTATTAGTACAGTGTTAGTGGGGTATTAGTGCAGTGTTAGCGGGGCATTAGTACAGTGTTAGTGGGGTATTAGTGCAGTGTTAGTGGGGTATTAGTGGGGCATTAGTACAGTGTTAGTGGGGTATTAGTACAGAGTTGGTGGGGTATTAGTGCAGTGTTAGTGGGGTATTAGTGCAGTGTTAGTGGGGAATTAGTACAGTGTTAGCGGGGC
>NC_071268.1:30323493-30363493 GCF_023375685.1 Ictalurus furcatus
ATGCACAATAATGATAAACAAAAATCTGTTGTATACAACCTCTCACTGAACATGTATAGAGATTACGAAGAAAAATAAAGCTTGGAAGGAAGTAGCAGAGATCTTTGGTTAATCTGATGAGTGTATGTAGCTGGTACAGCTAGCTTGCTTTGCTAATTTAAAATCAAGCCTGAAACATAGAAATTAAACATAAAACTTTGACATAATGTTGAAAGTTATAGTAAACACAAAAACACAAACTAGCCTCATAGCAAACACTAAAAACACAAACTAGCCTCATAGCAAACACTAAAAACACAAACTAGCCTCATAGCAAACACTAAAAACACAAACGTCTGGGTTACGCATGTAACCCTGTTCCCTGAGAAGGGAACGAGACGTTGCGTTTAGCATAACACTATGGGGAGCGCCTCTCGCGCGACCGGCATCTGAAGCTTGTGTAAAATCATGCCTATTTATAGGCCTGCCATGATCAGGTAACGTGGCAATTAAGCGCGTCGCGTGATATAAATATGGCACCTGTGAACTGCGCCATCAGCCTCTATTATCTGAAGCAAGGACGCAATTCACAGGCCTGCCCTGTTATGACAAAGCTACGCAACGTCTCGTTCCCTTCTCAGGGAACAGGGGTAACCCAGACGTTCCCTTTCAAAGGGAACTTCGACGTTGCGTTTAGCATAACACTATGGGAACGAGAATACCCATTCCGTCATACTGAGGGTAAGGCCTGTTCAAAAAAACCCAAGCCCGAGGGTCACTGCAAGACACTCGAGCCCGGGGTGAAATGAATAATCAGGCTGTAATAACGAATGAATCTGTGTGGTGTAGACCACCCTGCAGCAGCACACACATCCTGTAAGGATACCCCTTTGGACAAAGCCTTCAAGGAGGCGACCGCCCTAGTGGAATGAGCCATTATGCCCAGAGGTGTAGCGAGACCGCGCGCCTCATAAGCAATAGAGATCGCTTCCACTATCCAATTAGAGATGCGCTGCTTTGTCACAACATCACCTCTACTGTTGCCACCAAAGCAGACCAGCAGCTGCTCCGACTTACGCCATTGGCCAGAGCGGAGTATGTAACGTACAGGACGTAAGTACAGAGAGCCCTTACTGGACACAGCAGGTGCATTCTCTCTTGTTCCGGTGGGGGGAATGGAGGAGGGCAGAAAGCCTTCAACACCACAGGGTGGGCAGCTGATGTAGGCACCTTAGGAATATAATCTGGCATAGGATACAGGAAGGCCTTGGCTAATCCAGGGGCAAAGTCAAGGCAGGAAGGGGCAACAGGGAGAGCTTGTAGATCTCCTACTCACTTGAGAGATATCAGGGCCAGCAGAAGAGCTACCTTTAGAGTCAGAAGCTTCTCTGAGGCTGACTCTAAGGGCTCAAATGGGGCCCCTGACAGACCTTCCAGGACCACAGACAGGTCCCAGGAAGGTATGCGTGGCCTGCGGACGAGCCTCAGCTGCCTGACACCACGCATGAACCTCGAAGTTAGGGGATGTTGCCCCACAGAGGCTCCATCAACAGGGGCATGGCTATCCGAAATGGTGGCCATGTAAACCCTGATTGTAGAAGGAGCCCACCCTGCTGAGAAACGTTTTTGAAAGAACTCCAGGACTGTAGCTATTGCGCAGTTCACTGGGTCTAGCTGACGTTCCTCACACCACAAGACAAAAAGCTGCCACTTGAGTGCATACAATTTCCTTGTGGATGGTGCTCTAGCATTTAACATGGTCTCTACAACCTCAGTTGTGAGACCAGAATCTATGAGCTGGTGCCTCTCAAGGGCTAGGCCCACAGTTTCCATAGTTCTGGCCAAGGGTGATAAATCAGCCCTCCAGCTTGAGACAGTAGATCCACTCTAAGGGCTCAAATGGGGCACCTGACGGACCTTCCAGGACCACAGAAAGGTCCCAGGAAAGTATGTGCAGCCTGCAGATGGGCCTCAGCTGCCTGACACCATGCATAAACCTCGAATGTTGCCCCACAGAGGCTCCATCAACAGGGGCGTGGCTGGCCGAAATGGCAGTTACGTAAACCCTGATTGTAGAAGGAGCCCACTCCGCTGAGAAATGTTCTTGTAAGAACTCCAGGACTGTAGCTATTGGACAGTTCACTGGGTCTACAGTGGATAGGAATCTCCCAAGGAGTGCAATCTAGCAGGGATATTATCTCTGAGAACCATATTCGAGCTGGTCAATAAGGTGCTACTAGCAGCAGACATAGACTGTCTTGGCAAACTGTTGCTAGAACTTATGGGAGCAGAGCGATGGGGGAAAAGTGTGCAGATGTGACCTCGGCCAAATGTGCACCATGGCGTCCAGCAAAAATTGTGTGGGAGGAGTGAGTGCGAACCACAGCGGGCCGTGTGTTGTCTCCTCGGAGGTGAACACATGCAGTCCCGCTTGGCCAAACCTCACCATATGGACTCCACCACTTGTGGATGGAGCCACCAATTCCTGGGCCTCAGCCCCTGCCTCAACAGGATGTCTACCCCCATATTCCCAGAATGTACATTGCACTCACTGACAAACTTTCCTTCTGCCCAGAGAAGAATAAGTTGCGCCTGCCTGAACAGGGGGCACAGACATAATCCTCCCTGGTGGTCAATATATGAGACCACCGGTGTGTTGTCTGTAAACACATGGTGACCTCTCAATTGAGGAAGAAGGAATTTCAGTGCTAGAAATATGGACCACATTTCTAGGCAATTTATATGCTTCTCCAGATGAGGGCCACGCCAGAGACCGTGAGCTGGACAGCTGTCTAAGACCACGCTCCAGCCCATGAGGGAGGTGTCTGTCATTACCGTCTTACACTAAGGAGACACCCCTAGAGTGTGACCCAAGGCTAGAAACCGGGGACACTCAAATTGTCAGAGCACGTAGGCATCACCGCGTGACACTGATTGTTCTCAGAGGTTTCGTCCTTGGACGAAACCCCCTACTTCTCAGCCACCACTGAACGGTCTCCTGTGCAATAGGCCCATAAGCGCAAATAGTCTCCCAAGATCCAGCTTTATCTTGCTCACTGTTGATAGGATTGACCCTACGCATGTTGGGGATAGAAATGCCCTCATCGTAGTAGAATCCTTATAACCCCTAGAAAAGTTGTCCTCTGCACTGGGGAAAGCATACTTTTCTGAAGTTCAACCTGAGCCCCAAGCTCTTCATGTGTGTGAGAACAACATCTTGATGTTGAACTACCAGTTCCCTGGATCGTGCTAGAATTAACCAGTCATCCAGGTAGTTTAGTACACGGATGCCCTGGAGTCACAATGGAGCCAGAGTGACATCCATGCACTTAGTGAAGCTGCGAGGGGATAAAGCTAGCAATATTTCTATGTGGAAATATGCACCTTTTAGATCTATCATCACAAACTAGTCCTCAAACTGAATCTGTGGAATGATAAATTTGGGCGTCAGCATCTTGAACCTGTATGTCCGAAGAGTACAGTTCAGATGACGCAGATCTAAAATTGGCCACATAATCCTATTTTTTGCGGACCAGGAAATAATGGCTGTAAAAACCTCCTTCCCTCAGGGAACGGGGTACATGTTCTATGGCCCCTTTGTCCAAGAGGGATCTTACGTCCTGCGCTAACGTCGGGCTCTGGTCTGTGCTGACTACTGTGGTGAGCACACCTCTGAACCTGGGGGGGTCGAACTGTAAACTGGATCCGGTAACCCTATTCTACAGTAGGCAGAACCCATGGAGACACATTTGGCAGTAGTTTCCACGCTGCCAGATGGTCTTTTAGTGATGTTAACTGTTCCACATTCTATTGGAGGGAAAACATCAGATTTTCGTTGCCCTATGACAGCTCGCTGACCAGAGAAGACTGAAAACTTGGGACCACCTTGGCTAGGGGAGGCCCTACAGTAGCACTGGGGGCTAACTGCCCTAACAACCTCATGTCCCATGATACGTCCCTCCACGGCCCCTCAGGACCGCTCTTCTTTGCCTGCTTGGCCTTTATGACCATTCTCAGATCAGGCCTAGTAGCAGGCCATGACTGTGGTTGCCCGGTTCCCCAGGCTGTATGCGGGGGTTGGCGGGCTGCCATACTTGCCGTCTGGGTCTCCCTCACATGTGCTGGCCTGGGCTCCACTCGTGGATGCCCGGGTGAACTCGAGACAACAGGGAAGGAACTGCCTGAATGCCGCCATATGTTGAGCTCACTCAGCAGGTCTGCTTGTTAGGCCTGGAACACTGTCATTGTCTGCAGTGACCCACAAGCAAGACTACTACCGCATAGGCCTTGCCCACCAATGCCACGGTGGCCTTATACAGTGGCTTGGATGGCAAAGCCGGCCCCCTAATTACCTCCCGTTGATGGAGAGAGGTAGCTCGCAAGCACCTCCTCACCTTCAGCAAAGCTAAATAGCCATGCCATTCATTCCCCACAGTGGCCGAATAATCCATCATTGTGGGGTTATAAATACGGCTTATGCATGGTTAACTGTCAACCAGCTAATATGGATGCAGTGAATGAGGTTTTTGGTGTGTTTATGTACTGTGTAGGTGAATGAGTCCAGGTGTGTGCAATCAGGTGACTGTGAACATGAGATTGTGTGCACACACTAGTGTGTGCTGGGGAACGTAGTCCATGGTGGTCATGTTTGTTGGCCAAAAGGTGTTATTGGAGTTGGAGTGACAGATTTTATGATCTTATGGTCTGTGTAAATCGTGAATGGGTGATGTATCCCCTCCAGCCAGTGATGCCACTCTTCCAATGCCAGCTTCATGGTGAGGTGCTCCCTGTTACTGATGCCATTACTACCCTTGGCTGGGACAACTTCCTGCAGAAAAATGCAATTGGGTGGAGTTTGGGTTTTTCTCCAAACTGAAAGTGATAGGATGCCCCCCTCCTCCCATGTCTGATGAGTCCACCTCCCACTATGAAGGGCTTGGATGGATCAGGATGCTTTAAGATGGAGACTGAGGTAAATGCTCCTTGAGGCATTCAAATTCAAACTTTTTGGGTCCCTTCTTCATCAGGGCTGTTAGGGGTGATGCTATGACACTGAAGCCTCAGATGAACCTCTTGTGAAACTTAGTAAATCCAAGGAATCATTGCAGCTATTGAACCAAGACCTTGTCTTGGTCCAAAAATAACCATTCTGGGCTTATGATATAGCTGAGGAATGAGATTTGTGATATATGAAATTGATGATACATAAATATTTTCCCCTCTTTATGTAGAGTTGGTTCTCAAGAAGCCTGGCTAGCACCTTCTTGACATGGGTCTCTTTGTTGGGGGAATATATAAGGATGTTGTCAACATATACTATGACTAATTTCTCCAGCATTTCCCGTAAGATGTCATTTATGAGACACTGGAAAACGGCTGGTGCCGAAGATAGCCCACATTGCATGACACAATACTGCAGAGCCCAAAGGTGGAGCTAAAGGCTGTTTTCCACTCATCCCTTTCCACTTGCGGATATGCACCAACTTGTTTCGCTGGGCAGGTCCAATTTAGTGATGATTTTAGCCTCCCGCAGCTCTTCTAAGGCTGAAGGGACCAGTGGTAGGGGATAAGGATGCTTGACAGTGACTAGGTTTAGACCTTGATAATCTATGCATGCTTGTATACCACTGCCCTTCTTTGGCATGAAAAAGAGGTTTGCATATGCTGGTGAGTTCGAGAGGTGAATGTACCCCTGTTTCATGTGTCCTCGATGGCTTCTCCTTGGCAGACAATGAGCAAATGCGGTTATGAGCTTCCCCCAGTAGCTCGACAGCCGAAAACCTCTTGGAATTCATGATTTTTGAGAGGAATTACTACTTGGGACCTAGTTCCTTGGCTTTCTATGTTTGTTGAGGCTACGCATGTTGACAGGACTGTGAGACACTGGGAATGGCAACGTGCAGACTACTGTGTAATTTCTCTCTCCTTCCAGGAAATCTGATGGTCATGGGTTTGCATCCATAGGAATCCGAGCACAACAAGGAACTGGGTGGTGACTGTGAGGAGAAAAGAGATTTGTTCCTGCTTGGTGCAGTGGGTGATGTGTCGTCCCCCCCCCCCCCCGCCCCCCATTTGGGCTTGGATGTTGAGGGAGTGCTGCAGTGGCTGAAGTGGCAGCTGGAGCTTCTCATCGAGGGTGTGTTAATGAAGTTTCCAGTGGTGCCAGAGTTGATCAGAGCTGCAATGGAACAGATACACCCTAATGTCTTCCCTGATGACATTCTCTGACATTCATATTAGAACCTGTAGGAACTTGTGGAACCTTGACCGGAAGTTTAGAGGAGCAGGGTGCTACTTGATGCACTAAAGACTAAAACCACAACCAGCATTACAGAAATAAATTAACACACATTCCTGTGTTAAATGTAATTAGCGTGTAACTTGCGCGTGATTAGCAAAACCCTGATGTGAAGTAAGTGCACCCCGAGTGTCTCTCTCTCTCTCTCTCTTGCATTGATTTGTCTTTATTCATGACTCCCCGCCTCATCAGGGCCTCTATCTTTCTCTAGCTGAAAAGCAAAGGAGTGACTCTCCTCCGCCTCCTAAATCTGTCCATCATTAATTTTCCACCTCGCCCCACCCCACCCCACCCCGCTCTCTTCATCCCTCTTTCAGATGAGAAATGAGGCGGAAAACCAAACAGATTGAACGACAAAACCTGGAGCTGAATGGAGGATCTGAATACAACAACGCCACCGCCATTGCACTCTATTCTCTCATTGCTCACTCTCTCTTTATCTTCTCCTCCTGGTCTTTAATTCCCCCCCCCCCCCGGTCTCTGTCTCTCTCTCATTCGTTCTCTTTCTCACCCTGAGGCTGAACTAATTAATAGGGCTTGGATGAAGGGATTAAGCGGCAGCGTTAAGACATATTTAACCTCCAGCACTCGCTCTGTTTCAATAAGTATTAAAGCGGCCTTTAAGAAAAGCGGAGCACTCAATTAAGGAGGACAAAAGAAAGCGAGAGAGAGAGAGAGAGAGAGAGAAAGAGAGAGAGAGAGTAGTGATGAAGGTGGGGGGGTCGAAGCGTCTGCAAAGATAGTGAGAGAACAGAACGAGAGAAATGATGTCGTGTAGCCTCTGGCGATGACATCAGCATTCAGACGGGTCGGGGGGAGAGTTCAGGGTACCAGCAGTGTGTGTGTGTCTGTGTGTGTGTGTGTGTGTGTGTGTTGAAAGATGTGTTACATGGTTTTTGCTCTTCATAAATTCTTAACTTTTGAAAAATATTTAAATTCTTAATTAATATATTAATTAATTAAAATTAATTAATAATTTCTTATTTCTAATTTTATTTTGCTATATATTCATTTCTTTTTTCATTCTTTTCTTTCTTTCATCTATACATTCATTTCAGTGTTTCTTGTTCTTCATTTCTTTCTCCATTGCTCTTTTTTTTCTTGGTTATAGTTTAAAAACATTTTTCCTTTCTGTTTTCTTTTGGTTTTTTTTTTTTTGGTTTTTTTGCCTTTTTTGTTTTTGTTTGTTTCTTGCTTTCCTTCATTTCTTTTTCATAGTTTCTTCCTTTTTCTTTCTTTCTCCTGTTCGTGATTTTTACATTGTTCATTTTTGCCCTTTAGTTCTCAGTTTTTCTGTTTTCTTTTTCCTCCATTGTTCAATTTTCTTTTTTGTAGTTTTTTAAACTTTTCATTTTATTCTTTCATTGTGTGTCATTTTTTCCCTTCTATCCATTTTGTTTGTCTTCCATGTCTTTTCCCCATTTCTTTTTCATTGTTTCTTTCTTTTTTCTGCAAATTTCTTTCTTTCATTAGTTTTTGTGTGGTTTCTTTCTTTCTTTCTTTTCTATTATTTTCAGGCTTTTGTTTTAGTTCATTTTCTACTTCTTCCTTTCTTCTATATATTCACTGAAGTTTAATTTTTTTTCTTCATTTCTGTTTTTCACTCTAGATTCTTTTGTCAGTTTCTCTCTTTTTTGTGAATTTTCTTTTTCTCTCTCCTTTCACTTTTGTTCATTTTTGTTGTATGTGTGCTCTCTCTCTCTCTCTCTCTCTCTCTCTCTCTCTCTCTCTCTCACACACACACACACACACACACACATACACACTCGTGCTGCTCTTTTTTTTTTGCCCTATGGACCTTCCTGTAACCTCAAACAGGTCAAATGAAGGTCATTAACACCTTCAGCATCACCAACATTAAGACTTAGTGTGATAGGATCATGAATGATCAGCATCTTGTTAGCATTAGCATTTTCGTGTGTGTTGATTGGCATTGAGGTTGACATGTACGCTGTACGCTGTGTGATTAATCGTCTGTCTCATCGTCTGTCCTCCAGAATCAGATATAATAATCAGATTAATGCTTCTTCCTTCACTTAACACCAGGAAACACTTTAACATCCTCTAACATCTGGAGCGAGGACACCGCTCAGTGTCACAGGTACTCCAGGCTAACCAGATGTTAGCTAGCTTTTTCTAGATTTTAGATAAATCTATCATGTCGCTGTTTATTTACAACTAAAATACTGAGCAGTGAGGACAGATCCGCACAAACATGGAAGAACTCTGAACTGTTTATTCACATAAAAATGTCACGATAACAAACTTGTATGTCACATGATATGTTATAACAAATATTACTAAATACACTCACAATATGACAAACAATTTAGAAACACAAACAAACATTTGATCACATTTTATACTGATAATATAGATAATCAATTATTTATATAAATCATTAGAAAAAATGGAATGAAAAAGTAGAATTATATATATACAGAATTTATACACCAACGTTATACACTCACAAAATTATATGATAAACAATATATAAATAATTGAGTAAGTTAATAAATAAATAACATAAATGACATGCATAAATTAATAAATGAATTGAAAAAACACATAAAATAAAAAAATTATTAATGTATTATTTTAATAACAACTTTAATATATTCACAAAAGTAAATAAATGTGAATAATTTTGATATTATGTAATAACATAATAATAATAATTTATATTGTATTTATATAAAATAATAATATATTTAAATATGCATATATAATTAATAATGATGTAAAATTTATTGTAGCTCTTTTAAAATAAATGCAACATCCAGCATTTTACATCAAGTTTTCAGAAAAAACAATTAATGGTACTTAAAATGATAATAAAACGTACTCTATCCAAAATAATTATAAATCATAGTAAATACATGATATGCAACCAATATATGTACACAAAAATCCAACCGACAAATAAATAAATAATTTAATAAATGATTAAAGTAAGTGCTGGAGTGTGTGTGAGAGTGATGTTTAGTGGTTATACGGTGGTTATGGTGTCATTAAACTCTGTGCTGTTACACGCTGAAATAAATAAATAAAAATCTCTATATAAATATATTACGGTGTGTATTACTTATCACACCCAGCCCACAAACACAATATGCACAATAATAAATAAATAAATAAATAAATAAATTCACAGAGGGAAATCTATTTTGTAAGTTGTTGATTTGGCGTGTTGAGGTGTAAAGCCAGAAACCCCCCCGCTGAACACTGTTGCTATTGTTCACTTCAGCAGAGCAAGCTGTCGCTCTTTCTCCCTCTGTCTTTCTCTCTCTGTCTGTCTCTCTGTCCTTTCGTTTGCCCAAAAAACAAAAAAAAAAGGAGTGGGCGGGGCCCAGCGGGTCGCCAATGCTGCTGTTAGCAAGGCGCGTGGCGTCGCCCTAAAATTAGCTGAGTACGTGGATAAGGAAAAAATAAATATATAATTTAAAAAATAAATGTGTGTGTGTGTGTGTGTGTGTGTGTGTGTGTGTGTGAGAGAGAGAGAGAGAGAGAGAGTTTGCTGGCTCAACCTCATTTTATTTAAACTTGTGTCACTTTCACTGAATGCTAATATTCTGCTCATGTTGCTGCACTTAGCTATGTTTCCACATTCTCAGTTCACTGGGCTGTGTTTCAAACACCTATTCTCTATTCCCTACTGAATTATGTGCACTACATAGCACACTAACATAGGGAACAGAAGTAGTATTTTATCAAATTGTAAGTAACTTATAGTAAGTAAATGTAGCTGTCTCTCCCTGTGTGCTACATGCCTCCCTACTCCCTCTTCACTACTCCCTAATCCCTATTCCCTATTCCCTATACTGTATTCCCCTCTCCGTATTTCCTATTTCCTAATCCTAACCCAGGTCCTGCTCACCTTATCTGGAACAATCATATGATGTCTCTTCTGCCTGCCCCGGGAGTTCAGCTCAATCATCAGCACAGGTGTCTACATTCCTCCACAAGCAAACACATACCCAGCCTTACCCCATCCTTGAGGGGCTCAACAGACTGCATCACAACCACCCAGATTCTGCCTTCATCATTGCTGGCAACTTCCAAAATGCTAACTTCATGTTCCAGTTGACCTCAGCTGATGTAAACGAGTATGCAGGCGTTGTTATGAGCAACAAGCTAGCTCAAACAATAATCCCATTGGCAAGCATCAGAGAAAGGAGAACCATCACGGACCCCATCAATATGTAGCAGCGATGACTTGATGAATGTTTTCAATGACAAAATTGAAAATATAAAGCAGAAAATTCAGACTATTCATGAAGCCAGACAAATTGATAACTAACCATATAAAAGACAATATAACCACATCAGATAAATGATTAGAATGTTTTACTGCCCCTCAAGAGACTGAAATAATTTTACTAATTTCCTTATAAATATCATCAACCTATGTACTAGATCCTTACCCACATGTTTCTTTATACAGATCATTCCAGAAGCAATCAAACCCCTTTTAAAAATGATAAATTATTCCCTTAGCACTGGCTATGTTCCTAAGTCTTGTAAACTAGCAGTTATTTAACCCCTGATTAAAAATCCTGACCTCAACCTCTGTCAGCTGCCAAACCTCCCCTTTATCTCCAGGATCCTAGAAATGGTTGAATCACAGCAGCTATAACATCTCCAGGAATAACATTTATGAAATGTAACAGTCAGGATTTAGACCTCATCATAGCACAGAGGCAGCGCTGGTTAAAGTAGTAAATGACCTACTACTGGCCTCTGGTCAGGGTTATGTCTCCTTGCTTGTGTTGTTTGACCTAGAAGTAAGCTTTCTGATTACATAGTAACTCTGGATGGCCCAGGAATGGTTGGCCGCTTTATGTTCCTCATGTTTGTGTTACCTTCTGGCTCTGGCTCTCCCTTTTAGTTACGTTGTCATAGCTAGTCTTGCTGGAGTCACTGCTTTCACTCCGCACACTATGTTCATTTAACCATTACATGACAACAGCATACCTAATAATCTGTGTTCTCTCTCTGTTCCCCATCCCTCTTTCTTCCCACCCTGCCTCTTTCTCTGTTGAGCTACACATTCTACCCCTGAGATACCAGTGATCCTGACTCCTTCTGCTCTCCAGACATGGATGCCTGATCCATCCTGATCCTCTACTTCTGTTTGGAGTTCTCATTACCTGAAAATCACTTGCTTCTGCTGAGGATGCTTATTCATGTCGTCTCAGGGACTTTTTCCTTGCCACTGTTTCCTCTGGCTTGCCCAGTAGGGATACATTTATAAATTTTAATTTTATATCTGAAATTGGTATATTTCTGTAAAACTGCTTTGTGACAATGTCCATTGTTAAAAGCGCTATACAAATAAAACTCAATATATTGATTTGAGGGTCCAGAAACCTTGGGTCAACAGATCAATCCACAATGCTTTTTAATGCACAGACCACCACCCACAATTCAAGGCTCGAGTCAAAAGGTATGACGGGGTACAAAGTGGAATCTTACTGACTGACAAAAACCATTAAGGATGCTAACTGAAGGTGTTGAGATGTGGTGGAATTGCAATTCAATGAAGGTGACCCTAGATGTGTGTGGAACAGACTATGAGCAATCACCCACCATGATGGTAAAGCTGCTCAGTGGCGAGAGCTTCAAAAGGCTAGTGAAGTACTACACTTGCTTCTCATTTCCCAGCATATTTGACCATCTCCAGTTCAACTACAGATGATGCCATCCATCTATGCCCACGACCATCAACAGCTCCAACTCCATCAAATTTGCTGATGACACAATGGTGATCTGTCTGATCATGAACAGTGACGAGCAGACCAATCTGAAGTAGGTGGATGACCCAGCTGATGCAGTAACCTTGCACTGAACATCAGTAAGACCAAGGAGAAGGTCCTGGACTTCAGGAGACAGCAGGCAGGAAACTACAACCCTCTAAAGATCTATGGAACAACAGTGGAAAGGATGCTCCGCTTCAAATGCATTAGTGTGCACATCACTGAAGACCTCTTCTGGTCAGTTCACATCCACAGCACAATCAGGAAAGCAAGGGAATGGCTTTACTACCTCAGACAACTAGGTTCAAGGTCTGTGCTCATATTCTAAGGATGTTCTAAAACTGTGCAATTGGCAGCATCCTGAGAGGTAACATCACTACCTGGTATGGCAACTGCTCCATCCAAGACTGCAGAGGGTGGAACATTCAGCAGAACATATTACTACAACACTTCCTTCAGTGCAGAGCCATGCTTTCACTTTTTCTGCTTTCTGTCCATTTCCTTTCTTTCTTGACTTATTCCCTTCTTCGTTCTGTTTGCCCTAACACAAATACAGGACTGTTTATTCATATCGGTGAGATGAATAGATGGACTGAAGACAAAGCGTCACAGAGTGTATGAGTGTGTGTGTGTGAATGTGTGTGGGGGGATGGGGGGTGGGGGGTGGGGGTAATCCTGATGTGTATTAAGTGCTGATTATAATCTCTCTGTGAGCTTTAACAATCGCCTGTTTCACACCTATGGGCAGAGCACCAATGTGATAATGAGCCCTAGCACCCACCTTGGTTCCACATGCACACCCACCTCAGTTCCACACACACACACACACACACACACACACACACACACACACACACACACAAACACCCAGTTTGGTTCCCCATCTACACACACCTGGGTCAGTTCTCTTCACACACCCAGTTCAGTTCCACAGAGACACACCCACGTCAGTTCCCCACACACACCCAGCTTGGTTCCCCACATGCACAAGTTTGGTTCTGCAGACACACCCAGCTCAGTTCTGCACACGCACCCAGCATGATTCCCCACACACAGCTTGGTTCTCTACACACACCCAGTTCGGTTCCCCACACACACCCTGTTCAGCTTGCCACACACCTACAGCTTGGTTACCACAAGCACCCAGCTTGATTCCCTGCACACTAAGGTTGGAAAACAACTTATAAAACACACACACACACACACACACACACACACCTTTAACTTAATACACACTCTTAGGTAAATAAACCACAGTGTGTGTGTTACGGTAAAATGTTTTGTGAAGGAGTGATGTGAGGGAGCGTAGTTACCACCCTGACGTATATTATTTTCCAATAAGAACATGTATTCATTTCCTCTTATTCCACAGCAATTTGCCAACGATTACCATCAAAGAATGACACGTAATATTTAGTTATTGTCGTTGAGCATCTGCCTTGCATGTCCCTGTGAATAAAAACGATAACGTATTAGAGCGGGTGCATTAATATAAACCTGTGATTTGCAGCTGCACTATTGTCAGAGCTGCTGTTATAGAGAATTAATCAACACCTTCTGACCAATCACAATCCAGAATTAGGAAAAACAGCATCAGACACACATGCAAACACAGATGACAGACTTACAGATCTAGTACACTTATTTCCTCAGATGAATTCTGACACGTCTCATCATCACACCCTCTCTCTGTCAGATCCCGTTATCCGGCTGTGTCTCAAACCACCTCATTTCTACTGGAGTTAATTAACACACACACACACACACACACACACACACACACACACACATACACTGTTAGGGTGAGTACAGTATGCATTCTGTTACACTAAATTAGGGACATAGGCAATATAAAAGCTAAGGGCTCAGAGGGGGCGGACATAAGTGGATGATTGACAGCTGACAAAGAAATGAGGTGAAACTGAGGTTTAGGTTTAGAAGAGGAGATAACACATGGCAACACACATGTACACACAGTGATTTGTGCCTCCTTATATTACACTCTGCTGAGACTCACTCACACTTCAGATCGCATTGTGTGTGTGTGTGTGTGTGAGTGTGTCTGTGTGCTGATGCAGCAGTAGTGTAATAGTGCTAACAGCAATTAAAATATCTAAAGGAGCCTTAAATAACTTGAATATTACAACATGCACTGTGGGCGTGTCCCAAATCATAAGCCCTGTTCACTATACAGGCCACATAAACCCCATCATCGGTCCATTGTGGATGTGCCCCCTTACTGTCCAAGTGTGTGTGGGAGTGTGTGTGTGTGTGAGAGAGTGAGAGATTGTGAGTGTGTGTGTGTCTTACTGTCCAAATTAAAACTGTGTGTGTGTGTGTGTGTGTATACATGTGAGTGTGTGTGTGTGAGTGTGTGTGTGTCTTACTGTCCAAATTAAAACTGTGTGTGTGTGTGTGTGTGTGTGTGTGTGTGTATACATGTGTGTGATTGTGAGTGTGTGTGTGTGTGTTTGTGAGAGTATGTGTGTGAGTGTGTGTGTGTGTGAGTGTGTGTGTGTGTCTGTGTGTGAGTGTGTGTGTACAGGGACTCCTTCAGACCAGTTAATGCACCGATCATTAACGAGTAAAAACTCATTAACACTCCTGAAATAGAGCCACTGACTTTAGCGAATTAATTTATTCCTCTCTGAGGTTTTTCAGATGGAACACACTCCTGAGCTTGCATAGAGCACACTGACACACACACACACACACACACACACACACACATACCAATACACACACACACACACACACACACACACACACCATCAAACATAATTCTAATAAACACAGAGCTGACCTTCTGCAAAGTGTCATCTATAAACATTTGAAAAACTCAAAGATAAAGACCAACAGAACCAGAATGCTCTGTGTGTGTGTTCGTGTGTGTGTGTGTGTGTGTGTGTGTGTGTGTGTGTGTGTGTAAAAAGAGGAATAAGTGTGGAAGAAAGTGCAACATCCACAAGCGTAGTGTGAAGAAGAGCATCAGCTTGGCAGAAGACCAGGTCTTAATAAACAGTGTTCACTCTGGTCCCTCTATTCAACACCACACACACACACACACACATACACACACACACACACACACACACACACACACACACCTAGCACCAGATTAACACCATCATCTCAGACACATTCAAAGGCCAGTACAGTTTTAAATAAACATATGTGTGTGTTTATTGCTGTGATGTCATCAGTTCTTCCAGAGTGAAGCAACTTACTCTCAGGGGTGGCTGTGGATCAGGTGGTAGAGCGAGTTGTCCACTAATCATAGGGTTGGCGGTTCGATTCCTGGCCCATGTGACTTCACATGCCGAAGTGTCCTTGGGCAAGACACTGAACCCCAAGTTGCTTCCAATGGAAAGCAATGCCTTGCATGGCAGCTCTGCTACCATTGGTGTAAGTGTCTGTGTGTGAATGGGTGAATGAAGAACCACTAAGGTTAAAAAAGCACAATTTAACATTTACTATCAGAAAACACCATTGTTCTTCATCAAACACCAACTTATACCATCAAACACCAAATTATATCATTCTTTATCATCAAACACTAACCCATAACATTAAACACCATAATTATTCATCAAACACCAGCTCAAACCATCAAACACCAATATTTTCCAAACAGTGTTTTCCAAAACACTAAGGGCCTTCATCCAATACCTATATTGTCCATCTCATACCATCAAACACCAACAATCTTCATAAGACACTACCAAACACCATCATTCTTCAAGTACTATCAAACACCAACATCTTTAATCAAACACTAACTCACACCATTCCACCAACTTCTCCAACATTTAATAAACACCAAAATTCATCTTCCATGTTACTAGCTATTATGAGGTTTAATCTTTATTTTAATGTTATTTAAAATTCTTAATTTACAATGTGTGCTGTAGTTTAGAGATTAGGGTTAGATTCCAATTTTAGAATTTAGAATTTACAATAGTGTTTAGAATTGATAGTAGTGTTTAAAATGTAGTGTGCAGTAGAATGCAGACTGCAGTGTAGAATTTTAAACAAAGCTTTAGGTTTCAGGATGAGCTGCATGACTGAGAACACACTACATTTAACATAATTAAATGGCCATACTTATATAGTTTTAGAGTTTAAATTATCTTTACGATTTGCAATAATAACTGTAAATCATGTTTAGAATAAAATTAGATTAGCTATTTTACTGTTTACAGTTAGAATTAGCTTTAGGATTTATTGAGTGATATTTAGAATAAAACTGAGTTTTAGAATACTGAGTCTGCTTTAGTGTTAAATGAGTTTTATTTCATCTAGAGCACTGAAGACCACACAGCTTTAACTGCCATTACACTGAACAGAGCGATGAGGAGAGAAAACGTCTGGGTTACGCATGTAACCCTGTTCCCTGAGAAGGAAACGAGACATGTGAGCTTCACGCTGTGGGAAGCGCCCTTGCACATGACCGGTATCTGAAGTGTGTGTGAAATCACACCTTGTTAAAGCCTGTTGTGGTCAGGTGACGTGCCTGTAAACCACGTCATCAGCCGTATTATCTGAAGTGAAGATGCGATTCACATGCATGCCCAAGTATGATAAAGCTATACATATACTGATGTTTTCTTTCAAAGGGTACGCAACATTGTGTGAGCTTCATGTTGTGAGAACGAGAATACCCACTCCATCATACTAAGGGTATGGCCTGCTCAAAAAGATCCAAGCCCGAGGGTCACTGCAAGACACTTGAGCAGTGTGCGTAAGTACAGAGAGCCCTTACTGTTCTCTTTTTCTGGTGTGAGGAAGGGAGGAGGGCAGCAGACATAGGCACTTTAGGAATATAATCCAGCCTAGGATATACAGTATCTCACAAAAGTTCTCACAAATACAGTATCTCACAAAAGTATCTCACATTTTTGTAAATATTTGATTATATCTTTTCATGTGACAACACTGAAGAAATGACACTTTGCTACAATGTAAAGTAGTGAATGTACAGCTTGTGTAACAGTGTAAATTTGCTGTCCCCTCAAAATAACTCAACACACAGCCATTAATGTCTAAACCGCTGGCAACAAAAGTGAGTACACCCCTAAGTGAAGATGTCCAAATTGGGCCCAAAGTGTCAATATTTTGTGTGGCCACCATTATTTTCCAGCACTGCCTTAAGCCTTTTGGGCATGGAGTTCACCAGCGCTTCACAGGTTGCCACTGGAGTCCTCTTCCACTCCTCCATGACAACATCACGGAGCTGGTGGATGTTAGAGACCTTGTGCTCCTCCACCTTCCGTTTGAGGATGCCCCACAGATGCTCAATAGGGTTTAGGTCTGGAGACATGCTGGGCCAGCCCATCACCTTCACCCTCAGCTTCTTTAGCAAGGCAGTGGTCATCTTGGAGGTGTGTTTGGGGTCATTATCATGCTGGAATACTGCATACTGGTCATGCTGTGTGTCAGTATGTCACAGTGCATACTGTACTGTGACATACTGTAGTGAGTGTACAAGCTGTACACTCACTACTTTACATTGTAGCAAAGTGTCATTTCTTCAGTGTTGTCACATGAAAAGATATAATCAAATATTTAAAAAATGTGAGGGGTGTACTCACTTTTGTGAGATACTGTAGAAAGTTCTAGGTTAATCCAGGGGCAATAAGTCAAGGCAGGAAAGGGCAACAGAGAGTGCTTGTAGATCTCCTTCTCACTTGAGAGATGTCAGGGCCAGCAGAAGAGCTACCTTTAGAGTCAGAAGGCTGACTCTAAGGGCTCTTAAGGGCTCTAAGGGCTCTTAGAGTCTCAGGCTGACTCTAAGGGCTCAAATGGGGCACCTGACAGACCTTCCAGGACCACAGACAGGTCCCAGGAAGGTATGTGTGGTCTACAGATGGGCCTCAGCCACCTGACACCATGCATAATCCTCAAAGTTAGAGGATGTTGCCCCACAGAGGCTCCATCAATAGGGGTGTGGCAGGCCAAAATGGTGGCCACATAGACCCTGATTGTAGAAGGAGCCAACCCTGCTGAGAAACATCGCAATAAGAACTCCAGGACTGTAGCTATTGCACGGTTTACTGACATTCCTCACACCATGAGACAATAAGTCACCACTTGAGTGTTCAGCATGGTCTCTACAACCTCAGTTGAGAGACCAGAAACTATGAGCTGGTGTCCCTCAGGGGCCAGACTCACATTTTCCATAGTACCAGCCGAGGGTGACAAATCAACCCTCTGGCTTGAGACAGCAGATCCCTGAGAACGGGAATCTCCCAGGGAGTGCTGTCTAGCATGGATATTACCATATTCGAGCTGGACAATAAGGTGCTACTAGCAGCAGGTGTAGACAGTCTTGGCGAACATTTGCTAGAACTTGAGGGTGAAGAGTGATCAGGGAAAAAGTATACAGACATGACTTCGGCCACGTGTGCACCATGGCGTCCAGCCCCAATGGTGTGGGAGGAGTGTGGGCGAACCACAGTGGGCCAAAGAATTTCAGTGCTCGAAATACGGCCTGCATCTCTAGGTCATTTTATGCCACTCCAGATGAGGGCTGCTCCAGAGACCATGAGCTGGACAACCATCTAAGTCCACACCCCAGCTCGTGAGAGAGGCACTTGTCATTACCATCTTGCGAAAAGGAGACACCCCAAGAGTATGACCCGAGGCTAGAAACAGGGCACACCTTAAAATTTTCAGAGAACATTGTGACGATATCATCATGAAATAAATACATAAATCATAATGAATTATTCATCTGTCTTGTTTTTATTTTTTTATCATCATCCATCTGTGAAATGAGTCTGTGATCATTATCCGCAAATATATAAAAAAATATGTCAATATTCATTCAATTTACAGCCATTGTTATAAATCGTCCAAATCAAGATGGCAACGTCTTTGGTCCAGCCCCTAGATACCTTTATCTGCATGACGTGCATCATGGCAAGATGGTATAGATGGGAGGCATTGAGGGTACCTGGCGGAGCTCCTCTTGAAAACTCCGATGGTGATTTATTGTTTTATCTATGGCAAGAGTGCTTACCGTCCACGTTCTACTGCGATTGCACTTCCTGGATTACGCAAATGAAAGTATCCTTGTCATTATATGACTAGCTGACAGTCGTTGAGATGCTGCAGGGAAAACAATAATGCAAGTATGTAGTTCCAAAACCTGAATGGGATTGACGGAGTGGGAGCCTCCAACCTTGTAGATACCAACACCTAAGAAGTCCCGGAAAATGCATACCAGATGATAAAGGAGTCATGAGTACCATTCAGCCTGCTGTGGATAATTGTTTGACTTTGCTGTTGACTGTTTTTGATAGGGGGGATTACATTTTTTTATTTTGTTTCCTACTACATTGACTATTTAAAATATTTTTGCTGCTGATTCTGTACTGTTTGTATTATATAATTAATTGTCTTTTGGCCTGGACTAATTTTGTTTCTTTTTTGTAGCCTGTTTTGTGGTTGGATAATTTGTAACTGATTTTTTTTTTCTTTTTTTCTTTTTATTTCCTCTCTAATCAAAAATCAATTCTGGGACATTTGAATTGCTGATTTTTGAATATACACATTTGAATGCAATTCCATATCTGAGTCCTATTGTGTTGATTTTTTTTTTTTTTTTGAGATTGGTTATTATTGATATTATTGCATTGATTGCTGGTGTGTAAAATCCTTATCTCATTAAGTTACAGATTTTGTATAAGACGAATTAGACTACACGAGATCTTTGTATGTTTCCTTTACTTTGAGGCTTGAACAATGACCTCAAATTTAAACTAAGGACAGAAATCTCGTCTGGCACCCCAGCATATAAAAAAACCCAAACTAAGAGTGTGGAAATGGTTACAATGTAGACAGTGCCATGTGACACTGATTACTCCCAGGGGTTTTGTCCTCGGATGAAACCCATGACTTTTCAGCCACTACTGAA
This sequence comes from Ictalurus furcatus, assembly GCF_023375685.1. Lineage (NCBI taxonomy): Eukaryota > Metazoa > Chordata > Actinopteri > Siluriformes > Ictaluridae > Ictalurus > Ictalurus furcatus. Next base: position 30,343,445 of record NC_071268.1, read on the forward strand.
ATGGTCTCATGTGCAATAGGCCCACTGGTATGACGTTGGCTGCTGCTGCCATAAGCCCCAACAGTGTCTTGTAGAGACTGGAAGGGATGCCCAAACCAAGCTTTATCTTGCTCAATGTTGATAGGATTCACCCCATGCATGTTGGGGATAGAAATGTCCTCATCATAGTAGAATACTTATAACCCCTAGAAAAGTTGTCCTCTGCACTGGAGAAAGCATACTTTTCTTGAGGTTCAACCTGATCCCCAAGCTGCTCATGTGGGCAAGAACAACATCTCCATGTCGAATCTCCAGCTCCCTGGATCATGCTAGAATTAACCAGTCATCCAGGTAGTTTAGTACACGGATGCCCTGGAGTCACAGTGGAGCCAGAATGACCTCCATGCACTTTGTGAAGGTGCAAGGGGATAAAGCTAGCCCGAGGGGAAGAACCCGATATTGGTATGCGTTGCCTCCAAACTCAAACCTCAGGAACTTCCTGTGACTGGGCGATATTTCTATGTAGAAATATACGTCTTTTAGATCTATCATTACAAACCAGTCCTCAAACTGAATCTGTGGAATGGTAAGTTTGGGCATCAGCATCTTGAACCTGTATGTCAGAAGAGTTCAGATGACGCAGATCTAAAACTGGCCGCACACTCCCATATTTTTTGCGTACCAGGAAATAATGGCTGTAAAAACCTCCCTCCCTCAGAGAAAGGGGTACATAATCTATGGCCCCTTTGTCCAAGAGGGATCTTACTTCCTGTGCTAACGTCAGGCTCTGCTCTGTGCTGACTACTGTGGTGATCTCTGAACTAGACCCGGTAACCCTTTTCTATGGTGGACAGAACCCACGGAGACACATTTGGCAGTAGTTTCCACACTGCCAGATGGTCTTTTAGTGACATTAACTCTTCCACATTCTGTTGGAAGGAAAGCATCAGATTTTCACTGCCTTTTACAGCGCCCTGACGATAGAAGACTGAAAACTTGAGACGACATTGGCTAGGGGAGGCCCTATGGTAATAACTCCCCTAACAACTTCATGTCCTCTGATAGTTCCCTCAATGCCCCATCAGGATCATTCCTTCTTTGCCTGCTTGCAATTTATTATCATTCTCAGATCAGGCCTGCTAGTAGGCCGTGACTGTGGCCGCCTGGTCCTCCTGGCTCTCCGCGGGAGGAGTCAGGCTGCCACACTCACTTTCTGTGCCTCTCTCGCACTAGTACTGGCTTGGGCTCCTCTCATGGATGCCTGGTCGAACACGAAAGGACGGGGTAGGAACTGGCTGAACACCGCCATTTGCTGTTTTGCCTCACAAAACCTGTCGGCGATGACGTTAACCACGCAGTCGAACAGGCAGGAAGGTTCAACAGAGGCTTCCAGCAGGGAGTCCTCAGCCTAATACCCCAGCCCTGAGAGGTTTAGCCATAGATGCCTCCCCACAACAACTAAGGTACTTATTGAAAAGCCAATATGACAAGCCGTTTGCTTGGTCGCCCGGAGAGAAAAATCTGTGGCACGGCAAAGCTCAGACATTGTCTTGGGCCCAATTCCCTCCCCGCTGTCGAGCTCACTCAGCAAGTCTGCTTGGTAGGCCTGCAACACTGCCATTGTATGCAGTCATCCACAAGTGAAACCTGCTGCTGCATAGGCTTTGCCAACCAACGCTGAGGTAGCCTTACATGGCTTGGATGGCAAAGCCGCCCGCCGTAAAAGTTCCTGCCGTCAATGGAGAGAGGTAGCTCACAAGCACCTCCTCCACCTTTGGCATAGCCAAATACCAGTGCTGTTCATTCCCCACGTCGTGGGGTAATAAACACGACAAGTGTACGGTTTTCCCCAGAAGCATGATATTTGCACTTCTGAGAAAAAGGGGAGTTTTCTGCGGTGTGAGGGAGATTTATATTCACTGGGGAGATAGCGCTCGTCCATCCTGCTACGAGCCACTTCCTCTTCCCCGATCCAGTTTACAGTAAGTATCTCTACAGCCCCCACCGTGGCCCTGTGTGTGCAGAGTTTGCATGTTCTCCCCGTGCTGCGGGGGTTTCTTCCGGGTAATCCGGTTTCCTCCCCCAGTCCAAAGACATGCATGGTAGGCTGATTGGCATGTCTAAAGTGTCCGTAGTGTATGAATGGGTGTGTGACTGTGTATGTGATTGTGCCCTGCGATGGATTGGCACCCTGTCCAGGGTGTACAGTACCTTGTACCCGATGTTCCCTGGGGTGGGCTCCAGGTTCCCCGTGACCCTGAAAAGGATAAGCGTATAGAAGATGGATGGATGGATCTCTACAGCCCTGGAAATAACTTCAAGCAGCCCTTTATATGCTTGAGAACTGCTCTTTGTTTTTAGTGCAATGGCTGCCCCCTCTGGCTCCTCGGAGTTGACTTTCCATATCGTAAAGAGGAGTCACGACACGAGCACCAAAATCCGTCGGAGAGTCAGACCCGAAAGACAGGGCAAGAGATACAGCAGCATTCATCTCCGGCTCCTCCTCCAGATCCATATGGGATCCCCAGGATCTGATCTACGAAGCTCCAATTCCCTTCAGCCGAGAAGAGAGCAAGCCGTGAGCGGAGCTGCCTGACTGAAAATGTGTGCAGTTAGCCCCCTCAACGGCTGCTGCAGCATGCTCCATCCCCAGACACTTCACACACAAAGTGTGTCCAGTCCCCCCGTAATGAAACAGGAGCAAGGCGTGACACACTTCCTGAACTCTCTCTGATTTATACTTTTCTTTTTTTAAAGGGAAAGAAAAGTAAAGAGATATATGTTTTTTTGAAAAAATAGAGAGAAAATTAATTCTTTTTTGTGAGTATTCACACAAACGACGGACATGCCGTATTTCTCTGCAGATAATAAGTCTGATGACGTGGTTTTCAGGCGCCGTTTTATAGTCACGCGACGCGTGAAATGCCACGTCACCTGAGCACGGCAGGCCTATAAATAGACGTGATTCCACACAGACTTCAGATATTGCTCATGCGCGAGGACGCTTCACACAGCATGAAGCTCAGGAAATACTGTCTCACTCTCTCTGTCTGTCTTTCTCTCTCCCTCTGTGTGTCTTTCTCTCTGTCTCTCAATGTCTGTCTCTCTCTCTGTTTGTCTCTCTCTGTCTATCTCACTGTCTCTGTCTATCTCACTATCTCTGTCTGTCTCTCTATTCAATTCAATTCAATTCAATTTTATTTGTATAGCGCTTTTTACAATAGACATTGTCTCAAAGCAGCTTTACAGAAATATCAACATGGTATACAGATATTAAAGGTGCGAATTTATCCCAACTGAGCAAGCCACTGAGTGGCGACGGTGGCAAGGAAAAACTCCCTAAGATGTTTTAAGAGGAAGAAACCTTGAGAGGAACCCGACTCAGAAGGGAACCCGTCCTCATCTGGGTAACAACAGATAGTGTGAAAAAGTTCATTATGGATTTATATGACGTCTGTATGGCCTTAGGAGCAGCCGTAGTCCCAGCAGTCTGGAATTAAAGAAGATTTGAGCTCCATCCAGAGGCAGAAAGGATCTGGATCTCTAGTATCTCCATAAATTCATGTGGGGCTCGGCGAAAGGAGAGAGGGAGAAAAAAGATTATTATGACTGCGAAGTAGTAGAACAGAATCTAGTCAGGGTAGGCTTGAGTAAACAAATACGTTTTAAGCCTAGACTTAAACACTGACACTGTGTCTGAGTCCCGAACACTAATAGGAAGACTGTTCCATAACAGTGGGGCTCTATAAGAGAAAGCTCTTCCCCCTGCTGTAGCCTTCACTATTCGAGGTACCGTCAAATAGCCTGCATCTTTTGATCTAAGTAGGCGTGGCGGATTATATAAAACCAAAAGGTCGCTTAGATATTGTGGCGCGAGACCATTTAGTGCTTTATAGGTTAATAAAAGTATTTTATAGTTAATGCGAGATTTTACTGGGAGCCAATGCAGTATTGATAATATCGGTGTGATATGGTCGTACCTTCTAGTTCTAGTTAGTACTCTAGCAGCTGCATTCTGGACTAACTGGAGCTTATTTATATTCCTACTGGAACATCCAGACAGTAAGGCATTACAGTAATCTAATCTAGAGGTGACGAATGCATGAACTAGTATTTCCGCATCATGTAGTGACAATATGTTTCTTATTTTAGAAATATTTCTGAGATGAAAGAAGGCTATCCTAGTAATATTATCTACATGAGCATCAAATGATAGGCTGGAGTCAATAATCACTCCAAGGTCTTTAACTGCTGCACATGATGAAACAGAAAGACCATCCAGAGTAACCATGTGATCAGAAAGATTACTTCTAGCTACACGTGGGCCTAATACGATATATATAAATAATTAAGTAGAAGGAAGTTAGTTAACATCCAGTGTCTAATGTCCTTTACACAATCCTCAGCTTTACTAAGCTTCTGTCTGTCCTCTGGCTTCGCTGAAACATACAACTGTGTATGTGTGTCTCTCTGTCTCACTTTCTCTCTGTCTCTATCTCTCTCTCTGTCTCACTTTCAATTCAATTCAATTCAATTGAGATTTATTGGCATGACAAAGTGTGCAATGTATTGCCAAAGCATTGATATTGGCAAATAATAAAATCTGAACAGATAACAAATGATAGGATGAGCAAATGAAGAAAACAAAAAACCAAAAAACAAGACAAAACAAAAAAGTGCACGTGAGTTCATGAGCGCATCACTGTCTGGTCGACTTTCTCTCTGTCTCACTTTGTTTCTGTCTCACTCTTTCTGTCACACACACACACACATACACACATACACACACATACACAAACTAAATTTATTTATTTATTTATTTATTTATTTATTTATTAGCAAGCTAACATTCATGCCAGCCTCCAGACCCTATGGACACGTTTTCCCCTTTAAATGAAAAGTTAAAATAAAATAATCTGGATTATATTTTACTGAGTAGGTCAAAATGCAGTTCTGTCCACTAATTTTAACACCTTATTTATGATATGAGACAAACACTTTTCTGATGCTAGGAACCTAGTAGCATGAATACCTGTGTGTTCAATGTGTCCTTTGAATGGTTATACTTTTTTAAAATAATGAAACAAATAAATAAGTAAATAGCAGTGCCTTAGTTTGGGTACACTTTATCACAGGATGATTAATTCAGAATCTGAGTAAAATGTGCTTTGGGAGACTCGGTGAAGTTTAGTTTTCATGTTCACACCAGTCACTGTGTGAAAGCAGGCTGACAGATCTGAGAAAGAACACTCATGCTAATTACCTGAATGTAGTTCTAAACAGGTCATGCTAACCTAGACTCAGTATGTGGAGTCAGAGCTGCTAAAATACTGCATATGCTCCTTTTATTCCTGTTTCATAATTTATTATTTTTTAATTGGAAAAATATTAAAGAAAAAATACTAAATATGAGAACTCTTTTTAAAACACAAACATTTCCTTTAAAGATAAAAATTTAGCATCAAATGACAACATTCAACGAACACTGACATTCACGGTCAACCCTAGCACTCTGAGTCACACACCAACATTCACTATCAAACACCAACATTCACTATCAAACACCAACATTCTCAACCACACACCAACATTCACCATCACAGACCAACATTCACCATCACAGACCAACATTCTCCACCACACACCAACATTCACCATCACACACCAACATTCACCATCACACACCAACATTCACAATTACACACACCAACATTCTCCATCAAACACCAACATTCACCATCACAGACCAACATTCTTCATCACATACCAACATTCTCAACCACACACCAACATTCTCCATCAAACACCAACATTCACCATCACAGACCAACATTCTTCATCACATACCAACATTCTCAACCACACACCAACATTCTCCATCAAACACCAACATTCTCCATCACACACCAACATTCACCATCACACACCAAAATGCTCCATCACACACCAACATTCTCCACCAAACACCAACATTCTCCATCACACACCAAAAATCTCCAGCAAACACCAACATTCTCCATCACACACCAACATTCTCTATCAAAACACCAAAATTCTCCATCACACACCGACATTCTCTATCAAAACACCAACATTCTCCACCACACACCAACATTCTCTATCAAAACACCAACATTCTCCACCACACACCAACATTCTCCATCAAACCCCAACATTCTCCATGAAACACCAACATTCTCAATCACACACCAACATTCACTATCAAACACCAACATTCACCATCAAACACCAACATTCACCATCACACACCAACATTCGCCATCAAACACCAACATTCACCATCAAACACCAACATTTTCCATCAAACATGAACATTACCATCTCACACCAACATTCACCATCAAACACCAACATTCTCCACCACACACCAACATTCTCCATCACACAAAAACATTTACCCTTACACACCAACATTCAAAGACACACACAACCATTCTCCATCACACACCAACTTTCTCCACCACACACCAACATTCACAATCACACACCAACATTCTCCACCACACACCAACCTTCACCATCTCACACCAACATTCACCATCAAACACCAACATTCGTCACCACACACTAACATTCACCACCACGCAGCAACATTCTCAATCTCACACCAACATTCACCATCACACACCAACATTCTCCATCACACACCAACATTCTCCATCACACACCATAAATCTCCATCACACACCGACATTCTCTATCAAACACCAACATTCTCCACCACACAAAAACATTCTCCATCAAACACCAACATTCTCCATCACACACCAACATTCACCATCACACACCAACATTCACCATCAAACACCAACATTCACCATCACACACTGACATTCTCCACCACACACCAACATTCACCACCATCACACACCAACATTCACCATCACACACCGACATTCTCCACCACACACCAACATTCACCACCACACACCAACATTCACCACCATCACACACCAACATTCTCCACCACACACCAACATTCACCACCATCACACACCAACATTCACCATCACACACCGACATTCTCCACCACACACCAACATTCACCACCACACACCAACATTCACCACCATCACACACCAACATTCTCCACCACACACCAACATTCTCCACCACACACCAACATTCTCCACCACACACCAACATTCACCACCACACACCAACATTCACCATCACACACCAACATTCTCCACCACACACCAACATTCTCCACCACACACCGACATTCTCAATCACACACCAACAAAAAACATTACTATCAAACATACTCATTTTTGTTATTTACAGTGTAAATTGCTCATCCCAATCCTTAAATTATCATCATTAACCAATCAATGCTTCAGACACACGTTTTAGCAGCAACAGTGATTTGTGATCAAGTTCCGAAAGTTGTTCTGTAGGCTTGCATCAGCTGGTGTGTTTGTTTGTGTGTGTGTGTGTGTGTGTGCAAATGAATGGTCTGTGGTGTGTGATGGAGGCCGATACATGGAGCATGAAGGCTCTCAGAAAGGTGACAGGGGGCCTCTGTGTGTGTGTGTGTGTGTGTGTCTGTGTGTCTGTGTGTGTAAAGAACAGACAACTCAGAAGGTGTTAATGAATGTGTGTGTGTGTGTGAGTGAGTGAGAGAGTGAAAGAGAGAAAGAGATAGAGAGAGAGAGACTTCTGTCACTCCTACCCTACCATCCATTATGGCCCATCTTTCCCTGTCTCTCTCTCCCTTTCTGTCTCTCTCTCCATTTGTCTCTCTTTCTGTCAACGACTCTATCATACTCTCTCTCTTTCAGTCTCTGTATCTATCCTTCTCTGTCACTCTTCCTGTCTCTAATGCTCTGTCTCGTTCTCTCGTTCTCGTTCTCGTTCTCTCTCTCTCTCTCTCTCTCTCTCTCTCTCTCTCTCTCTCTCTTCTGGCCAAATGTGAAAGATCAGATGGCTCTAAGGAGCAGAAGGACACCCAAAATGCGCTGATGTCACATCCTGTGGCCTCCAGCCTCTGTTATATGAATCAACACCCCCCACAGCCACATGGAAATCACACACACACACACACACACACACACACACACACACACACACTTAAAGTGTTGAACTTTACACACCAACTCAAAATGGTCACTCATCTAACCCATCAAAAATGTGTGTGTTATTGCTAATTAGTGCATTAATTAATCATTCACTTTTGTCATCATTTATTATGATGTAACTAATAAAAAAATTAAATCAATAATGTTATATTATCGTGTTTGAACGTGATGATATATTGTTATTAATTTCAGTTTATTTCTGTAGAGTCTCCAACAGAAGTCAGTGTCATGTCGGAAAACATGGACCCATGGTTTTTCCATCCACACCGGTTCAGTACCAGGTTCAGTACCAGTGGTCTCTGTATGCGAAGTTCCAATGCCTACTGTACATTTCCAGCAACACAGATTCAACTAGTGGCTCCAAGATCAAAGGTTGCAGTCTTCAAGGTTTCAGTATCCATGATTCTAAAGGTTGCAGTACTATAGCTTCCCTTACAAGTATTCCAGTTCCCAGCCCCAGAGATTACAGTACCAATAGTTCCAAGATCCAAGGTTGCAGCTCAAAAGGTTCCTGCACACAAGGTTTGAGGACAAATGGTTCCTGTACCAAAGACTGCTGTACTAAAGTTTACAGCCCCAAAGAGTCCAATATCAATTCCAACACCGAAATCTCCAATACCAATGTTTACAGCACTAAAGGCTTCAGGACCAAGGAACCAATGCAAAAAGTTTTAAAATGTTCTCAGTACCAGTAGTTTCAACACCAGTTTTTCCAGTATGCTAGATTCCACTACTAATCGTTCCAGTGCCTGTAGCAAGCACCAAAGACATCATTACCAGTGAATCCAAAGTAAAAGGTTCTATTATTGCCAGTTACAAAACCACTGGTTCCAGTATTAAAGGTTCCACTACCAAAGGCTGCAGGTTCCCATGCTCAAGGCTCGAGGGTAATTGTTTCCAGGACCAAAGGTTCAATGCTATTAATGAAAAATGTGTTATTATATTATATTTGTAATTGCTTATTTATTTTGTAATTGCTGTTTTCTTTGTTTTGTTTTTTAATTTCAACAAAATTTTATTTTCTCAATTTATTTAGCTTTTTTCCTTGTCCTGTTTTTTTTTTTTTTTAAATTTGCAAATCAATTTGAGCTGCATTTTAATGTATGAAAGGTGATATAATAATAATAATAATAATAATAATAATAATAATAATAATAATTATTATTATTATTATTATTATTATTATTATTATTGTTATTATTATTGTTACTTCAACACTTTATTCATGAATTAAAACGTTACATCAGGACAAGGATAAGAAAATAAATATTTTAATTTGGACATAGAATATTTTCATAAACACACACTCCACACTTTTAATCCACCGCCAGCAGATTTGTGTTTATATGGTACTTGCTGGTGGTAGTTTTATGTTAGTGCTATGTGGATGTGTGTTTATTTATTAATGTAACATTTAAATAAGTGTGTAAAGGAACAAAAGTGTAAAGTAGAGGCTACTGAAGTTAATATACAACAAATTCTTTTAAATAGATGCAAATAAATGTAAATAATTAATGATCAGGTCTCAGTCTGTTGCTGTAAACAAATCATTATCTTTATTTACTTATTTTCCTCCAGCAGTGTGTGTGTGTGTGTGTGTGTGTGTGTGTGTGTGTGTGTGTGTGCATGCATGTTATTTTTTCTTTCAGGCCATCAAGATCTTGAAAAGGTCAGCTCATTTTAATTTCTGCTAATCGTTTGTGACTCAAGGTCTTGTTGTTTTTTTTCCCTTTCCGTTGCCTTTCAGGTACAAAATGTGCTGCATCTGATTCTCTCGCATTTATTTATTTATTTTCTTCCTCGGTTTATATGAGTAATTCTGCTCAGCACTCATTACGATCCCCTCCGCAAGTTGTCTGGAGATGTATCTATTCATTAGCTTCAAAAGGGTGTCATGCACATGAATTATGCTAACACGATCTAATTAGCAGATGCAAATGAGGTTAGTCAAAAAAAAATGTAGCGAAAAAAAAGAGAAGACGACGAAGAAAAGCTCCATGGGATAGTTGGAAAGAGTGACAGATACACCAACCGCCCCCACGCTGAGCACCAAATGTGATGGTTCGCCCCTGCTGCTCCTCTTTACAGGAGGACAGGACCGAACCATAAACATAGGCGTGGGGGGGGGGGGGGGGGTAGAGTGAAGGTAGAGGGAGGGTTAAAAAAAACATAGACAAACTTTAAAAATAGGGACAGCACACCTTCACATCGGTGTGAAAACATTCGATCCGTAATGCAAACACTTACAAATTATTGCATCTAGAACTTTCTAGAACGTCTTGTGCTTTAAGGTTCCATCCCGAAAACTAGAACACGCAGCACACACTCCTGTTCTAATGAGCTGACACGAGACAAACACGTACGTAATGAAATAAAGTGTAAAGTTAAAGAAGCACAGAGTGTGCATTTAGTGATTTAAATGTTAAGTTTTAAAAGATTTAGCGCTAATCTCATAAACTAACCGCTAATCAGTCTGTTAGCTAGTGCTGCAATAATGCTAAGTAATGTGGTTCTCTCTCTCTCTCGCTCTCACTTTTTTGAAAGCAAAACAGTGCTTGTGTCCCAAACCACACTTTCTGTTAAGCTTTTTCGCTCATAGTTACTTCACAGAATGAATTTTAATCAGAAGTCGTCTATCACACACCACCGTTTGGGACACAGCCATGATTCTGCTTCCGAGTGCATCCCGGGAGTCGACGAGTCTCTGGAAAAAAGGAGAGAAAAAGGAGGAAGCAGAAATCGCTGGCGAGCTTCTTGACATGTGTTTGGCGGGTTTCCAGGACCTTCTGGCCTCGTTTAGCCCCGAGAGTCGACCTGTGTTTAGTTTAAACGCACGCGCACACACACACACACACACAGAAAACAAGGAAATCAGAGAGCAAGGGCTTAGCCATGTTTCTGAAATAAAAGTGTTCATAAACATGAACTGAAAGATGATGTAGGTGTTGCTCTCCATCAGGAGCCCAGAGCATGCTGGGAAAGAGGCGTGACTTCACTTTGACCAGGAGTTGATCAGCACTGAGGTAAAGAGACGACTGAAAAATAAACCCCCAGGAAACTATACAACTATATACCTATAAACTAGCAATATAGTAAACATGCTAACACACTAATGGTTGTATGAGTTAATCTCTCAGCGACGGTTTAATACTGAAATGAGAAAAAACGTTTTTTTCCCATACGGAGGACATCTAAAGGAACTTAAAGTTAACGCTTGGTCAGCTTTTCTTTACAGGAGAAAAATAAATAAAATGTAAAAGAGCAGTCTGTGCTGGATCAAGTGCTATTCTGTACGCTGCTGAATAATGGGCGTGGTCATTAACTAGCACTGAAATACTAGACTCCTGTTAGATTTCACCATCTTTACATTCTCTCTTGCTTTTAGTTGTCATGCCTGATGAAAAAACAAACAAACAATATAAACCCTCATAGAATTTATCATTGTTTTAATGGTTATAATGGGAATTTTAATGAAAATCTGTAATGGTCCCTGTGGGTCTCTAATGGTAATGTGTTGCCTTCTATCGGTGGCATGTTACGTCTAGTGGATACCATTAAGGACCAATAATGGTAATGGTTTGTAATGGTATTTGTGATGGAAACCATTAGAATTTCTGTGATGGTTTCTATTGTTGTTGATTTGTTTTTTTTTCAGCAGGGATTGCATTAAAGTTTTCACTAAAGGAAAAAAAGCGCTATTTCCTTCTTCAGGCAGCAGGTTTTTTTTATACCTGACATTTTTCCCAGGTTTTTAGGTTTCACTTCTTCTACTCGAGACAAGTATGGAGATCTCAGAGGTGTGGCCTACACGCAGGTGATGTTCATAATCTAAACACCTATTCCATCTATTTTAGCAGGAACGTTCCTCATGGAAACGCTGACATAATGTTTGGACATAAGTTGCTAATTCTGTTTACATCCCTAATTATAGTAAACAAACTAGCATTTTAGTAAACATGCTAAAGCGCGCACACACACACACACACAGAGGCTCAATGGGGCAGAACATTACTAAGTAGTGCACACTACAGGAAGGGTAAGCATGTCCGAGAAGGGAGTGTGTCACCATGGCTACCCTTCCTGTGACCGTCAGAGTCTGGAGAGCATAGCAGGACACGTGTGTGTGTATGTGTGTGTGTGTGTGTGTGTGTGTGTGTGTGTGTGTGTGTGTGTGTGTGTGAGATCTCTGGCCGTCACTGTTCAGTGAGCTCGGTGTGTGTTCGGCTCCAGGTTACTGCTGAAGGTGAAATAAATAATGCACACACACACACACACACACACACACACACACGCAGTGCTAACTAATTCCTCTCATTTACAAGTGTTGAGCTGCACATTTTCACTGTGGCGTTTCAGCAATAATGAGACGTTCACAGAGAAACACACACACTCTGATCACATGGAGGGGACGTGTGTGTGTGTGTGTGTGTGTGTGTGTGTGTATGTGTGTGTGTGTGTGTGTGTGTGTGTGTTTATGTCATAACTACACTCCCCAGGTCACACATATCACACATATCATACACGTCTCTTGTTTCTATATATCTATCTTTAATGAGAACTCCAACACCCTACATTATTATTATTATTATTATTATTATTATTATTATTATTATTACTGCTACTACTAATAATAATATAATAATAATAATACGTATAATAATAATATTAATAATAATGATAATAATAATAATAAGGGTTATAATTTGTGTTAGTTTATTATTATTGTTGTTTTTTTTATTTATCCGTATTGTTGTTGTATCTTTAGTTCTCAAAATATTAATGTCTGTTTTCATACTTGAATTTAAACTGGAAGTGGGCGTGGTCTAATCTGGGTGTTTATTTATTTATTTATTATTTTTTTTATTTTAAATGAACCCTATCACCATGGCCTGGAAACACTGAAAACCACAGAGCTGCTAGAAAAAGAAATAATTTTCATTCACAAATTATAAACAGACATACTGTGACTTCACTCGCAGTCAGACGTCCTGTGGAACTTTCTGGAAAGCTTTCTATCTTTTATTTAATACGACTGAGTAAGCAAGCTAACTGTGCTTCAATATAACGTCTTTCACAATCCAATAAAAACTGATATTTAGGCTACAATTCACAACAACCGCCATCTAATTATATTTCATGAGTTTATATTGACTTCAGTTTTTGGGTTTATATTCCAGAAAGATGAGCAAGAGGATCACTGGACACACTAGCGCACTTTATTATAAAGCTAACACGCACTTACTTACAGACACTGGCTGTCCGTCAAACTGGAGTCTGTTAAGCAGAATAATTATTCTTATTCAGAATAATTATTAAAGATTCATAATGGCTTGCTTTTCTCCCATAGACAGCTCTCTGCTCTTCATGTTGGTTTATCCTTTATAACAACCAATGCTGTCTACACAGGTGAAACTGAAACCTAAACCCAAGAGTAGATGTTCAGAGTTTTTACTGTTTAAACAATTAACCTAACAGGACACAGCTGGGTAACAAGAAACATGACCCTTTGTGATGACCCTTTACTTTAAAAAAACAAAACATGTAGTCTCGGGTAGAATTAGTGCGGTTTTATTAGGAAATGAGCTGTAAGTGTTATTGAGCATGTTGCAGAACCAGACACTTTTCTTCTGGAGACTCTGACTCTCGCACTGGCTTCTGAAAAGTGTGTCTTACGTAATACGCTGCTTTCTTTACTGACATACAAACATTTATAATTTTGTGCTGGAAAACAAATGTTTATAAATCTGAAATGTTTTTGTACCGACTACATAATGTAGAAGTCATAAAATAAACACCTATAACAAAGCCTGTACTAAACAAATCGGTGCCTAAAACCTATGCGGGGGGGGCTTGGAGGGGCTCGGGGGGGGGGGGTGTGTGAAGCCACATGCTTCTCAGGCAGACGTACAAAACTCTGTGCCCTAACACACACACACACACACACACACACACACACACTACTGGCATAGGTGAGTCAGAGCAGAATAACATCCTGAGCACACACACGTTGCCTGTTGTGGTAATGAACACACACACACACACACACACACACACACTTAGACAGAAGCCACAAATGTCACATAACCACAACTGCAGCCAGGCCAAATGTAAACCCCTGTAAAAATAAAATAAAATATTGAAGTGTACTTCAATACAGAAAGTACACATTGTTAGTGTTAACAGTTTATACAGTTCTCTACTGGATTGGAACAGCTAGGCCAGTTCATTAATTTGTGCTGTACACCACAGACATTTGTGTTTGAGATCAAAAGATGGAGATGAGAGTTTAGGATTTCAGCTTTTATTTACTGATATTTACATCTAGATGTGTTAAACAACATCAAACACACAACCTTTTGTATCGGACCACCCAATTTTTATGTGAGGAAAATTATTGGAACAGTGTCTTAAAGTATACTTAGTAAATAAGACTTAATATTTGCTTGCAGTAACTGCATCAGGTCATGTGACTCACTGACACCAGACTGCTGGTTTCTTCTTCTGTGAAGCTTCTCCAGGTTTTTCCTGCAGCTTCTTTCAGTAGTTGTGTGTTTCGGGGGGTTTCTCCCTTCAGTCTCCTCTTCAGGAGGTGAGGTGCTGATCAGTTGGGTGAAGGTCTGGTGATTGACGTGTCCAGTCTAAAACCTTCCACTTTCCCCCTGATGAAGTCCTGTGTTGAGGTGGAAGTGTGTTTTGGATCGTTGTCTTGCTGCATGATGAAGTTCCTCCTGATTCATTCGGATGTATCTCTCTGTAAATTGTCAGACAGAATATTCCTGTAAACTTCTGAATTCATTCTGCTGCTCCATCATGAGTTCATCATCAATAAAGATTAGTGAGAATGTTCCAGAAGCAGCCATGCAAGCCCAAGCTATGACACTACCTCCACCATGTTTCACAGATGAGCTTGCATGTTCTGGATCATGAGCAGGTCCTTTCTTTCTCCACACTTTGGCCTTTCCATCACTTTCGTTGAGGTTCATCTTGGTTCCAGAACTTTTGTGGCTCGTCTCTGTCTGATTCTTACTGCCAATGAGCCGTTTGCATCTTGTGGTATGGCCTCTATATTTCGAACGGTGGATTGTGTGACCTTCACCCTGCCCTGTGGAGGTTGTTGTTGATGTCACTAACTGGTGTTTTTGGATTATTTTTTGGATTATGTTCAGAGCTATTTATTGGGTAAAGAATCAGTC
The DNA here is from genome assembly GCF_023375685.1 of Ictalurus furcatus. NCBI lineage: Eukaryota > Metazoa > Chordata > Actinopteri > Siluriformes > Ictaluridae > Ictalurus > Ictalurus furcatus. Next base: position 30,358,719 of record NC_071268.1, read on the forward strand.
TAACAGGACACACCTGGATAACAAGAAACACCTGTCAGTCACATGTTCCAATATTTATCATCACTTGAAAAATAGGTGTCTTCAAACAAAAGGTGGCATGTTCTAAGTTAACACTTATATATTACTCATATGAAGTTATATTGTAACTAAAATGCACTGATGTACAGCGATATTTACAGATGTATATCACAGTAATATCATCACATTCAACAAAACATTTATTTATATAAATTCACTCGATCTGAGATACTGAACAAAGTGACAATACTTGTGCCAGCAGAAGGCAAGTTAAAAGCTTCAATAAAATGAAAAGAGATTATAAAGAACAAGTTAATTACAGCATGAGTTAGCATTCCTTTGCTTTAAAGAAAAAATAGATAAGATAAGATCAACTTTACTGATCCTGAAGTAAATTCTTGCACCAGTTGCTCAAGAAAAAAGATTACAGTGAATAAATTTGATAAAAAAAATTATATAGAAACATATTAGTATTAAAATAAAAATAGAAATATTTTTAAAACTGCACATATTCTAAAGAATACCAACTTAGCAGTGTAAATGAAATGAAATGGAGATGTAAGTGTAGAAATGTAAGTATGAATGAAGGATATAGTAAGTTGAGCCCTGTTTCAGTAACATTACTGAAGTGTAGCTGTTTGATGCACTAAATTATATCATAATTTAAATGCTTTTTAAACACTATCATTTTAAATAATACACAAGTGAAGTCATTACAGTTAAATATACTGTAGTTTAATTATACTTCATTAATTTAAGAAACACATTTATGTGTACATCCTTATAGCTTAATGAAGGGGGATTTAAACAACATTCATTAAAAATATACGCTTTAAATAATAATAATAATAAAGTATGTTTTAGGTGTATTGTGAAGAAAGTACATAAAATTAAATATGTACTTTTAAAATTCTATCCCTATAGAGACAGATTCACTGAAGAAGTGTGGAGAAGATAAGAACCAAAACTGAGGAGAAAAAAATAATAAAAAAAAACTCTAATAAAATACTGTGTGTGTGTGTGTGTGTGTGTGTGTGTGTGTGGTGAAATGTGAGTGTTTCTTCAGTAGAGGAACGAAAGTGAAAGCACTGATTTGGTGCTGGAGTCTCTCTCTCTCTCTCGCTCTCTGTCGGAGTTAAACAGTTCACACACCCCACTCTCAGGTCACCACGGGCTCGTGTCTCACATTGATGACATCACCGGGGACTCCCCTGCGTGGGTGCTTGATTGAAGATGGTGTGATATACTGCACCTTGCCAAATCATGAACATCTGGGGGTGTTTCATCTCATCTACATCTTTCATCTCATTTCCTTTAGGTTTTTTATTCAGTTGTATTTTTTTTAAAGCGTACTTTTGTTCTGAGCTGTTAAATAAAGTTAAAGTTAAATACTGGATCTGTATAGAGTGTGAAAGTGGTAGTTGTGTATGTTTAATAAGTTAAAAAAAATGAGAAAATTAACTTTCTTTTCTTCTCACTTGTGGATTCAAGTATTAATACACTATATGGCCAAAAGTATGTGCACCCCTGACCATCAAACCCATATGTGCTTGTTGAACATCTCATTCCAGATTTATTCCCTGTGTTTGCTGTTATAATAACCTCCTCCACTCTTCTAGGAAGGCTTTCCACTAGATTTTGGGGAGTGGCTGTGGCCATTAGTGATCATTCAGCTACAAGGGGCCTCTATAGTTCCAGTGAAGGGAAACTGTAACGCTACAGCGTTACCATGTGGTAATAGTTTGGAGAAGAACCACATGTAGGTTTGATGGTCAGTGGTGCACAGTTTTGGCTATACAGCATAGAACAAGATGTAATAAGATGGTTTAGTTTGATGCGTGTTCTCTCTAACTTCTCCCTCATTCCACAGCTGATGTTTAGCCATGCCCTTACTGGTGCTTCTGGATTCTTTGTAAGTAAATAAATCTGAGCTCCTGTCTGGTCATTTCCAGCACAATTTCCTCTCATGTGGTTAAAATATGTACAGCGAAGATTAAAATAAGAATTTAAATTGAGTTGCTGATTGAACACTTTTATCACCCTGAAGTTGATTATTTTCCTATAACAGCACATCCCTGAGTGTTTTATTTCTCTTATACCACAGCAATTGGCCAACAATAAGAAAATGTATGAAAGAAAAATATATATACACTTTTTATCCATTTATGTATGTATGTAACATGTAGTTAGTTCCTAATGCTACAAACAGCTATAAACAGCCATTCCCTTACCTGCCTCTCTTTATTCACTCTCTTCAAGTTCATAAGTCAAAACAAAACCCGCAGCTTGTCATGTTACTGAGAACATTTCACGAGAACATGAGAACTCCTCTGTCCTGAAGATGTCAGGAACTTAAAGTTACAGATTTAGCTCTGACTGTTACAAAGCGCTGACACTGGAGACTCCTTCCTTACATGACCTTGCTGAAAATTTCACCATATCAGCAAAGTGTTTTTTAAATTTTTTACATTTTTTTTAAAATTCATGTTTCTGTACACGTCCATGTGAATGAGCTGTTGCTATAGAAACAATAACGTATTAGAAAGAGCGATTAATATGAAGCTGTGATTTGCAGCTGTCACAGCTGCTGTTATAGAAAACTAATCAACACCTTCTGACCAATCAGGATCCAGAATACACCAGTAATAATGATTTAAAAATTTTTTATGTTTGTTTTCAAATTGCTTTATTAATGTATACTGAAGAAATACTTTATTAGTAAACTATGTATTCATTGGTTAGGGATGAAATTTAAGCATTAATAATTATTAATTTTACTTTTTAACTTAGTAATTTCACTAACACAGCAAAGGCATGAAAGCTGTGACTCACTGATCTAACAGTCTCAGGGTGGGCCTGAGGGGGCAGAGTGGGGGCTCAGGGTTTTTCCTTTTTCTTGTAAATGGCTGTTACACCAATGAGCCATATAGTGATTCTGTTTCATACAGCTAGCTCTGGTTCTAAATCAATTATCAGTAAAAAAAAAAAAAAAGGAAAGAAATTAAATGTATTGAATTTAATGTATATATATATATATATATATCACAGTTATTAATAATTACAATGAAACTGCAGCCATCCATCCAAGAGTGAAAATAGTGTAAAACTGGATTATAGCGTCATTGCAAAATTTTCTTTCAATTTTTCTGTAAGGAGGTGTTTATGTAACATGTATGGAAGGAGTCTCCAGTGTCAGTGCTGTGTAACACTCAGAGGTAAAGCTGTCACTTTAATCTTTCCCACATCTTCAGGACAGAGGAGTCTTCATGAATATTCATGAATTGATCATTAATATTTAATTAATAAACTCGGTAGAACCTTAAACTTTAATGACAGTGTTCGTTAATTATCTTCAGAAGAGAAAACAAGTGATTCTTCAGTGTTCTTCCAAAAAAGTATTCTACATGGAATCCTTTCTGATAGAAAAGCACTCTGTTGGTGTTGCCCCCAGAGGAACAAACTAAAGAACCATATCTTTTTATACTGTTAGAAAAAAATTGAGCATGGTGTGTGTTTTTCAGTGAGGTTCTTGAGCATGGTGTGTGTTTTTCAGTGAGGTTCTTGGGCATGGTGTGTGTTTTTCAGTGAGGTTCTTGAGCATGGTGTGTGTTTTTCAGTGAGGTTCTTGAGCATGGTGTGTGTTTTTCAGTGAGGTTCTTGAGCATGGTGTGTGTTTTTCAGTGAGGTTCTTGAGCATGGTGTGTGTTTTTCAGTGAGGTTCTTGGGCATGGTGTGTGTTTTTCAGTGAGGTTCTTGAGCATGGTGTGTGTTTTTCAGTGAGGTTCTTGAGCATGGTGTGTGTTTTTCAGTGAGGTTCTTGAGCGAGGTGTGCGTTAGTGTGTGGTGGTGTGGGAGGATGGTGAGGTGAGAATACCACAGTGACTCAAACTGAAAGTTAAAGCCCTCAGACCCAAGATGGAAAAAAATTACCAACAGTGTGAGGTGAAAACGATACTCAAACACCATCAAGCCATTTTATTGAAATAAAACTGCAATAATAATAATAATAATAATAATAATAATAATAATAATAATCCTCTGAGGGAACTATATGGTTAATGTAGAACCGTATAACAGAGAGTTTCTCTTTTAGAAGAGGGTTCAATTAGATCCTTTGAAGAACCCTGTGGATCAATGGATTCTACTACACACAGTGGCTTTCAAAAGTATTCAACCCCCCCCCCTCCCCCCAGTATTGTTACTGCAATCTCAGGTTATCTTACAGTAAATTTTCAAACGTCAAAATTAATTGTTGGTCAGAAAGTATTTCAAAGAAATTGATTCCATATTCCAGCAGATCCAGATGAAAGATATTGTCTTAATGATGACACAACTGACTTTTCATTTGCCTTCACCTGTGAAATATTAAAACAGTGAAAAAGTGGAAGCTGCATTACATCATCCAATCACTTCCTACACAATCACTTCCTAGACAAGCATTACCTGGACAAGAACTACTTATACAAGCAGTACTGGGACAAGCAGTATGTGGACAAGTACTACCTAAACAAGAACAACTTAACAAGCACTACCTGAGCAAGCACTATACATAGACAAACACGATGTGGATGAGAACTACCTAGATATGCACTACTTAGACAAGCACTACCTGGGCAAATACTGTCTGGAACATATATCTGTAGAAGCACTATGCGGCACTATCTGTAGAAGCACTACCTGGACATGGCCCTCCCTCAAAAGTCAGCACAAAAACCAGACAGGGACTGGTGAGGGAATCCACAGTGAGAACAACAGTC
>NC_071268.1:30368493-30470993 GCF_023375685.1 Ictalurus furcatus
GCTTCTGTCTTTAAAAAAAATCAAACAGCATAACCAGGACAAAATAAGAAACTAAAATATATTAAGCAACAGATTTCTGTGATAAGATGCAAGGATGCAAAGCAAATCTCCACACTGAATAATTCCTAAATTATTACCCAGATAGCATCCGGATGTGGGCCACTTCAGGCAGTGATGCGGCACTGCTGCTGGACTTCTTTTGGCACGGACTAAATGGATATGAGCCTGAAGTGGCCCACATGTAAAATAACAAATATTGCCCAAATCACAAGTGGGCCTGTTTAGGCAGAGATGAGTTGCTCACGGCAACGTGTAATCTGGATGTGATCCTAAAGTGGCCCATGTGGTAAATAGTGAATATGGCCCAAATATCACAAAACAAATGTAGGCCACCTTTGGCAAAAATGTGGCACAGTTGACAAAGGCTAATCTGGGTGTAAACCAAAAGTGGTCCACATGTGTTGCAGCAAATGTGGCCCAGTTATCTTAAGACATATCTGTACCAGTTTTGGCAAAGATATGGGACAGTAAGCACTGGTGGATCTGGATGTGAACCTAATGTGACCCACATTTGACATGGTACATATGGCCCAAATATTGTTGAACAGTATTAGGCCACTTTATGTAAAGATGCGGAACAACTGGTACTGGGTAATGTGGGTGTGAGCCTAAAATGGCCCACGCATAAAGCAGTTATCTTAAAACATATCTGGGCCAGTTTTGGTAAATATACGACACAGTCAGCATTGGCTAATGTGGGTGTGAGCCTAAAGTGGCCCACATATGACATGGCAAATATTCCCTAAATATTATAAAACAGACATGGGCCACGCCTGTCTTAGATGCAACACTTTTGACATTGGCTAATTTACATGTATGCATAAAAAAGGCCCACATGTGAAAAGGTAAATATGGCTTGAAAAATTTTCAACAGCGATGGGCTTCTTTTGGTAGGAGGCATGTGATGTCACACCAAACCAGTGACTCAGTTTCCCATAATGCACCTCAGACTACAAACATGGCCACCACAAACTACAACTCCCAAACCAACACACAGACACGTTCACCTTCTCCGGAATACTAATCAGACACACCAGTTACCAATCACACACACACACACACACACACACACACACACAACCTTTTAAAGAGACTTTGTGAAGTTACCATTGTCTCTGTCTATACCAAGCCGTCCTCTGTTGTTGTTTCTCTGGTTTTGAGTCTGATTATCTGTGTAACCTGTTCCAGTCTGATTGCAGGATTGCCTGACCTTTGCCAGTCTTCATTTTTGATCTTTGCCCTGCGTTTGGATTGTTGTTTTCTCATTAAAGCTGCCATACCTGCAAATGCTTCCGTCTCAGCCTCCCTTACATGACAACGCAACACAGATGGTACTACAGGCTAATCTGGCTAATGTGAGGCTACATGTGACATATCCGTTGTGCATTGGCCTGCCCTGTGATTGACTTTATTTAGGGTTTGTAGGGAACAGAAATCTATTCAGGAAAATTCTCATGCTTAAATGAGAATTGTTACAATCATTGTTTATTATTTTTATTATTACTTTTATTTTTATTATTAGAGAGACAGGAAATATTGTTGATGCAGAATTCATTTACTTACAGTGTCATTGTTATTCAGTCCATGAGTCACCAACGTTTTAATGGCACAGCATACACACACACACACACACACACACCTAACTGATTTTATATAAGGCTGAGATTACTATATATATATATATATATATATATATATATATATATATATATATATATATATATACATTTAGTGGCCCAGATAAGGTACAGTTATGGTTTATTTGGTTCATTCTTGGCAGACATGTGGCCATGCTGTGACCTGCTTGTGGCTCAGATCGGGTAAACATGACCAAACCGTCAAAGTGCCATAATTCCATGCAGCATTTGGGCCAGATGAGGAAATGGGCCAGGGTTAGGGTTAGAATGTGGGCCAGACTAAAAACAAACTTTGGCCCAGATTAGGGTCAGTTGTGGTTTATTTTTTTGTTCTTGGCTGACATGCGGCATTGCTATGGCTTGCTTGTGTTCCAAATCTGGCAAACAGGAGCGGACCGCCCAAGTGCCATCATTCCATGCGGTACGTGGGCCGGATGAAAATGTCAGGTGTGGGCCAGATCTGGGCCACAGCAATTTTGCTATCTTGGCAAGCTATATGTAAGACATGAGCTGTTTCTCAATTCTAAGAACGCAAAGAACAGACTTGCGTTCTCGTGAAGACTGGTCTTGCCAGGCTACCTTGGAAGAACAGACTCAGAAGGACAGGTGGACACAGAAAGCATCTTCGCAAGAACTTAGTTGTTCTGTGAGCTTCCTGTTGCGCAATGGAAGTCCCAGCACCTTTCATGTAGTGGGACAGGACCGTCATCTCTTCAGTGCTCACTAAGTAATATGTTTCAGCTGGTTAATAAATTTACTGTTCGCTGGCTGATTAACCAAAAGATAATTAAGCATGTTTTCATGTAGTAACTCACTGTGACTTTCACTAACTAGAAACTAAGCTTCAGTTTGGAAGCTAGCATACTTTAATAAAAATACTTCTGAGTCTCAATCTAAATCATATATCAAAATCATTCTTTTTACATGTGTATTTAGATTATTGTCATTAAAAAGACGTTAAAAGTGTAATGTTTTGCCACAATGGCGTCTGGGACTTCAAGCGATTTGGGTGCGCTCAGGTCTGTGTCCTTGATATCACATCCGGGTAATTTCATGTGTACCCGGTAATTGGAATTGACCTTCACAAGGACACAAGATCGCACAAGAACGCATATTGAGAAACGCCAAGATCCTTTATCACAGATTTTTAAGGGTTAATGGAAAAGTAGAGAAAATCTAACCACATTGCATCGCTCATGCAAATTTGAATGAAGTTCTCATAAGGGTTTTTATTTTTTATTTTTTAAATGTGTGTTCCAAGATCTCGGTCAGTTTGTGTTGGAGGAGAAAGGATCCATAATCATCAGAATTAATTTATTCATTCTGAGGAGATTCATTTACATTTCTGACATTTTTTTGTGTTTGTTTTGAGAGATATTGACTGTTATATTTAATAAATAAAGGAATGTGTATAGTTCATGAGCTACCTAGCTAACTTAAATTCCCAGAATTCCAACCACGCCCACTCTCAGAAGTTCTTCAAGGGTTTTTTGGATAGGTTGAGGTTCTCACATTAGTGTTACAGTCAGTGTATTGGTCTGTGGTGTTGAAGCAGGAGATCAGATTGTGGATGAAGCTTTCTGTTCACCGGTCATTCTGCCCTCACCTATAGTCAAGAGCTGACTGAAAGAATAAAGTCGTGAGTACAGGTGGAGGAATTGAGGTTGTGGAAGAATTGGGGAAGAAGGTGGAGGAATTTGGGGGCTGTGGATCAGGTGGTAGAGCGGGTTGCCCACTAATCGTAGGGTTGGTGGTTCGATTCCTGGCCTACATGCCGAAGTGTCCTTGGGCAAGACACTGAACCTCAAGTTGCTCTTGATGGCAAGCTAGCGCTGCTACCATTGGTGTGTGTGTGTCTGTATGTGAATGGGTGAATGAGAACTTTGTAGAACCACTAGTACTTAAAGAAGCACTATATAAATGCAGACCATTTACCAATTGAGGTTCCACCTCCTGATTCCTGTGTTTGCTCTCTGGCTGGACCCCCTGAGGCAGACCCGTGACCCAGTGGAGAGCGTATATCTCACAGTCAGCTTGAGAACATCTGGGAATCCCTCAGGAGGAGCCAGGGATAGAGATGTCTGGACTGACTTTCTCAGCCTGCTATAACACACACCAGGAAAAGAGGAAGAAAATGAAGCTATGGGACAAACTAAGGAACTCTTTAATGATCCTTTTTAAAGATTGTAGCTTTTTTTAAACTTCCATAACAGATTGGCGGTTCATGCGGCCTTTGTTCTTTCTTTCTTTATATAAACACACCAACAAAGGAAACAGAAATATTATAAACTTCATGTACCATGCAAAGAAGCCGTTCTAAACAAAATCTAATTTACATCCCAGCTAATAAATCCTTTGATGTTCCCTCCAAAACCACACCCCCTTAACAAACTAACACACGACAGGGAGCTTTCTGACCTGCTGGGAAACACAAGGCCATGGAGACCAGAGTTTCTCCTCCCAGCAGATCATTTAAGATCATCATGAAGCTTCACGAATCAGCACACATACTGTTCTGTTTGAACATTTACACTGATGTCACAAAATTACTTCATCACACACACACACACACACACACACCTCCAACACCCCTCACTTCCACAGCAGGGATCCAAAGGGGATGGAAAAGGGCATTCTTCTTTCTGGAGCAGTGTCTCATTCAGTCCTGGTGGAGGTGACGACCCCAAACCCCAGGTCAGGTGTGTCTTCTAAACAATATTTTATTATCAGTCTCTCTCTCTCTCTCTCTCTCTCTCTCTCTCTCACTCTCACTCTCTCGCTCTCTCTCGCTCTGTGTGTGTGTGTGTGTGTGTGTGTGTGTGTGTGTTAAACCTTTAAACAACATTCTCCCTGTAGCATATGGCCCGGCAGTAGGAGGAGCCTGTGTGTGTGTGTGTGTGTGTGTGTGTGTGTGTGTGTGAATCGTTCCTGGTGAGATGGAGAAGTGTTAAAACTCTACATTCTCACTCATGTGACTCTGAGTATGTGTGTGTGTGTGTGTGTGTGTGTATGTGTGTGTGTGTGTGTGTGTGTGTGTGTGTGTGTGTGTGTGTGTGTGTTTGGGGGGGGCGCCTGATGCAGTTTCTGCGTTTCGGCCTGCAGACGTGATAAAAGCAGAGCTTGTACTGCAGTAATGGAACTCTCTCTCTCTCTCTTTCTCTCTCCCTCTCTCTCTCTCTCTCTCTCTCACACACACGTACACACTCACACAAATACATGTACATGTTAAATATTAACATAACTGCTAATCATCAAAAATGACAGAAAATGTGAGGCGTTCACTCCCTGGTAAGGTACACAACTCAGGAGATACCACACATACACACACACACACACACACACACACACACACACACTTGACCCAAAGCTCCCCTCTCGTCTACCGTTAAACTCTTAGCACCTGCCGTGGTGATGGTCGATGGAGGTGGCATTTAGAGACAGAGACGGGGTGAGAAATGGGTTAGTCGCAGACCTCATGTACAGAGGGTGAGATAGAGGTTATGCGTACACACACATACACACAAAACACACACTGAACTGGTGGTCTTAACATACACTGTGATAATCTGGATTAAGGTAGGAAAGAGTAAAAGTGGTGTGTGTGCGTGTATGTGTGTGTGTGTGTGTGTGTGTGTGTGTGTGTGTGTGTGTGTGAAATCCCCATCATAAATCTCTCACTACAAATGTAATTTCTCCCAGTGATGCAGCTTGCTAAAGGATTAGCGTAGGTCTTCACACACACACACTTATATATATTATATATATATATATATATATATATATATATATATCAAGACGTGATTGTAATTTCAGTCTCCTGGCTCCCCCTCCTCACTGCGTAGCTCCCCCCTCTGAGAGGAACGTAAAGGGGAGAACAGACGAGACTCTCACTCTAAAGCCAATTCCGTTTTAGATTAAAACATTATTACACGTGCAGCTACATCACACTTAAATGTGTTCTTTGACATGATTCTCCTCATCACCTGACGTATATCATCAGTTTAAAAAGGCAAAAATTTTAATGAATCAATGGAGCAAATCCTAAATTATAATGATTAATATTATTGTATTATGAACACAAACAGATTTTTTTTTCAAGTAAGGATAGATAACTGGTGTGTAAAAAAAAGATTCACATTGTTTAAGCAGATCTGTCCGTAACGTTTAAAGCAACACTTAAAAGAATGCTTCTCTACATCATCATCATCCAGCTGTTAACAGCAGGTCTAGCCCAGATTCTGAACAGCGCTGGTCACTTATCGAGCGATTACTGAATCAAATCTTTTCAGATCAAATATCGCATCGTTTCGAGGAATGGAGATGGACGCGGATACGAGTGCAGATCATTTATTATGTAAAGTGTGAAAAAAACAACCATAAACGTGAACTGTGGATATAAGGCACGAGACTACAGCAAAAGCTTGACAGTGAGAGGCTGATAGATTGGCATTTAGTAGTAGTGTTAAACAAGGCGTAACGAGACACAGGTGAGAGGGATTAGTGAGGATTGTGACTTGCTGGGGTTGATGGGTAGTGTAGTTCCACGCCCTTTGGCGCTACCATGACACTCGTTAAGCGATCCACTAAAGTGGGACCTGTGCTGCTTGGATTAACCCTGAAATCTCCCAGTGCCACTTTTAGTAGGTTGGAATTTTTATTGCCACTAATAACCAAATAACCTGGTTTTAATAACCTAATACTGACTGTCTCACCAATCTTGAGCTTGACCTACACTTTTGGTAGGTGCCAAGATAAAAGGAAAATTCCCAATGTAAGACAACCAGTTCCCAGTATCAGGGAGAAAGAAGGGTTGCTTGTGAACAAAAGGTTTATACCCATATTCATGATTAAGGTCCTCTTGCACTATATATTGTACTAGGAAGAGCCAGATGACCTCCTAGTGCCACCTCACGTGAAGATCAACTGGCTTCTCTCAGGTATGCATGACCTCACCACCTCGCAGACCTCATTCCTCAAATCACCAGCAACTTCCCTTCGATCATATTGGCATAGATCTCACTGGTCTGATGTTTAGATGGAGGGCATAAGTACATCCCTGTCATCATGGACTATCCCACCTGATTTCAGGAAATGCTCATCCAGTGGAAGGCCATAACTAATACCAACCCTACGCTAGTCCTGCTACTAGGTTTGGCATCCAATCCAAAGAAAATAACCACGGATTAAATCTCCCCTGTCCCCACCAAAGTGTACATTCCATAAAAATGTTCCCTGGGTCATCAGAAGGGTGAACATCATCACGATATGCGTCATATTTATCTTATATTACAAGAGCAACCATCAGCCAGGGAGAGAATAAAACTGGGTCCAGCTCATCCAGTCTGCAAGCAAGAGAAGCATTATAACTCAATCTTGGTCCTCACCAGGAAATACAGGCAGGTGCTCCAGCACCAGAATATTGGCAGAACCAGATTTTAAAACAGCAAGCGGGCTCTGGCAATACATAATCCTTCCATTCGGATTTCACAATGCCCCGGAATTCTTCCAGCAACTGATTGAGACCCTACCTGACCCTACCACTGCTTCCTACTATGTACTTAGATTAATGTCATCTAGACATCTATGTAAGATACAGGAGCATCTTGTTTACCTCTGGGAGGTACTAGAGACAAAAAACATGGTATTTACTGCCACTCAAAAGAATATATAATAATAATAATACCTGATATTAGCGAAAGCAAAGTAACTAGGTTAGAGGATTAGTCACGACTTCCTAATGCCTCAAGAGCAGAAGGTAGAAGTCATCAAGACTAACCCTGACTTCTCGCCACGTACCACCAAAACCAGGTCTCGATTCTGATGGCATGATGTTACAGTAGGTTTGTCCCTAACTATTGCACTTCCTTCTTACAGATCTAATAAATACAGAAGAAGATCAGCTAGAGCCCGGACTTTGGCTCCACAACCTGTCTGTCTTCATCTTCACCATCTGCAGTGTTTCGTATTCTCATGCTTTTGTACACACTGTCTTCTTTTACACTTAATGCCCAAAACCCTGAAATGGTGATATGTGCAGCATTTGTTCAATCAGGTGTGTGTGTGTGTGTGTGTGTGTGTGTGTATCAATCACAATGTGGAATATTTCAGCTCAGATCAACAGTCATTCCCTTCTGTCTGAGGATCGAAGGATCTGGGTTTTACATGAATGTTCATTCATATGAGATGCACATGCATGGGTTTATTGAGAGCGAGAGAGAGAGAGAGAGAGAGAGAGAGAGGTTTAATATTCTTCTATTCCACCACAATGCACATCTATAACTCTATCTATCTATTCTCTGAAGATGGAAGACGGCTTTGTTTTGTCCATGTTTACCGAACTCGTCTTTTCTGATGAACAGAATTAAAAGAATCTCCCTCTCGCAGAAGAAATGTGTCCGGCGTTTCCTGACAGAAATGAATAATGCTGAAAACTTCTCACTACCTGTTAGGGGAATATGCTGTACACCTGATTATTACACCACGGTGCTGGCGAGTTCTGGATTGTGATTGGTCAGAAGGTGTTGATTCATTCTCTATAACAGCGGCTTTGACAGTAGTGCAGCTGCACATCGCAGGTGTATATTAATACATTATCGTTTCTATAGTAACCGAGGATTCACACACAGGGACGTGTACAGCGGACGCTCCAAATAAATGGAATTTTAAAATGTGTGTAATCATTGAAAGCTGTAACTGAAATGGTGGAGTTTTACGCTTTTTTTTTTTTTCTTTCTTAACCTCAAGAGAGAGAAAACAGAAATAGATACATAACAATTTAAAAAATAGATAGAAATAGATAAACGTATGACGTGTCGTTATTTAATAAACATGATATTGTAGTCCTTGGTCTATTGCTGTGGCGTGAGAGGAGTAAAACATGTGGGGATGTATTTTAATATAACAGCAACACACACAGTGGGGTATTGATCATTTTTGTCTGAGTATTTTGTGCAACATGATAACTTCACTAGTGAGTGTAACATGATGTATTTCTGAAAGTGTTTCACGAATAAACAGACGGCAGAATCCAGTGGCTATAACATTACTATCTAGCTTTTATGTATTTCAAGTTTCATAGCACTATAATTGTTTATAATCACAGTCACGTCTTTATCATTATGGTTGTATAATTCTCTGAGATTGTGTGTAAGTGTTAACCGAGTGCAGGTATTTACACCCCGCTGTGTATTTGATCTCGGAGCTGATCTCTGTGAAGGCTGCAGATTTACAACTGTGAGGTTTCGTGGTCATGAAAACACACCATGTGTCTGCTTTAGAGTGTGTCAGGAGAGGTCAGTGCCATGTGTATTCTTAATGTGCGAATAAATCGCTGGGAGAATAAGCGAGCGCGCCAGGCTGTAACTCTACAATCTCCTTCTTTCATCTGCATAGTGAGACTTATTATTGAGAAATATGTAGAATTCATCTGTAGCTTAGCCCAGAAACTGAAATCTAACGGAATATCCTGCTTACTGTCCAATGCTTACACCATATTATATATTATATATACACACACACACACACACACACACACACACACACACACACTCATGGAACACTTTATTAGGAACTTTATTATCTAATCAGCCAATCATGTGGCAGTAGCACAATGCATAAAATCATGCAGATACAGGCCAACAGCTTCGGGTAATGGTCACATCAACTATCAGAATGGGGAAAATGTTATCTTGACCATGGCATGACTGTTAGCATGTGATGTTCTGGTTTGAGTATTTTTATAACTGCTGATCTCCTGGGATTTTTACGCATGACAGTCTCTAGAGTTTAATAAAGACTGGGCACAGACTCACCAAAACTGGACAGTTGAAGATGGAAAAACGTGGCCTGGTCTGATGAATCTCGATTTCTGCTGAGGCACACAGATGGTCGGGTCAGAATTTGGCACCAACAGCATGAATCCATGGATCCAACCTGCCTTGTGTCAACAGTCCAGGCTGGTGGAGGTGGTGTAATGGTGCAGGGAATGTTTTCTCAGCACACTTTGGACTCGTTAATACCAATCAATCATCACATGAATGCCACAGCTTATTTGAGTATTGTTGCTGACCGTGTCCATCCCTTCATGGCCACAATTTACCATCTTCTAATCTCTACTTCCTGCATGATAATGCACCATGTCACAAAGCAAAAGTCATCTCAAACTGGTTTCATGAACATGATAATGAGTTCAGTGTTCTTCCCAGTCACCGGATCTGAATCCAGTGGAGCACTTGTGGGACATGGAGAATGGGAGATTCGCAGCATGACAGTGCACCTGATAAAAATGCAGGTATTACATGATGCGTGTCAACATGGAGCAGAATCTCAAAGAAATGTGTAATCAATGCCATGAAGAACTGAGGCTGTTTTAGGCCAGTTCAGTGAGTGTGTGTGTATATATATATATATATATATATATATATAAGACCATATTTAGCGACCAAGACCATATTTAGCGAGAGCAAAGCCCAAGACGGAGGCAAGTCCTAGTACATGTGCTAATAAATTTGAGACAAGTCCAAGTTGAGACAGAAAACATCCTGAGACTGGACTCCAGATCTACAGGCCTAGCTGTTGCAGCAAAGCTTGATGGGGAGCGACACACTGAATGTCTTGCTAGAGTCAGATTTGTGCTGACAGAATATTGATGTGGACTACGTTTGGTGGATGCAGGTTTGGGTGTTTTTTGTGCTTTGATAGTTAAGAATATCTACAAGAACAAGGAGAAATTCTGTAGAAGTTCATGTAGATTTTGGAAAGTCACCAGTTAGCCACAGGGGCAGCATCAACCTCATTAGAAAGTGATCTTTTTTTTCGCGTTCTCTGGGGCCTACAGTATATTGTTCAGCTAGCACTGCCTAAATAATATCTAATTAATTTTTTCACCCTCTATACCTGCTAAGCCAGGAAATTAAGCATTTCTCAGTTAGCAGGATTTTCCTAATGACACAAGCAGTTATTAAAATTAAACGTGGCCAATGGTTCCCATCAATCCCGGGCCATAAAGCCTGGAATGTGTGTGTGCCTTTTCATCTCCTCTAGCGACGAGCTGTCCTGACAAACTACATCACACACACACACACACACACACACACTTCCTCCTCTCCCCCGTCGAGCCTCGTCCTGGTCTTAATTTTTACGCCTTTAATTTTATGGGTGGTCATCGGGTGCGCTGGACAGAGGTCACTTTAATGGGAGCAGACGTAAAACTGTAGGCTCGTTTGAAATTAATATATGGTGTAAATCAACTTTTAGATTTTTTTTTCAGTTTGTCTTCACTGTTGGAGCAATTTTTTTTAAACTAAAGCTTTTTATTGTTTGTTTTTTGTGATTTTTTTTTCTTTTCATTCATCTGTGAAATGTAATTGTAAATGTACAACAATTCCGGTGTGAAAAAATCTGATGCAATATACCCGGGGAAACTGATTTAAAAAAAAAAAAAAGAAGAAGAAGAAACGATTACAATAAATGTATTGATTCAAATTCAAACAATAAAGAAAAGAAGAAAAAGGAACACACTTGGTTTCCCTCAGCATTTTTTCAGTTTGTGTTGTAAAATGTGTACAGAATGTTAAATTGATAAATACAATTAAACTTATTGATTGAGATTCAAAGATGGAGCCCAAATGCAAAGAAGAAATACAAGAAGAAAAAGAAATGCACTAGGTTTTCACATTTCTAGCTACGTAACTCAACTTCTCCTTGTTTTTTTTCTTTTCAGTTCCTCTCTCTTTTTAAACTGGGGCTTTTTATGGTTTGTTTTTATAGTGTTCTTCCCCTCCTCTGTGAAAGATAAACTGAATCTGTTGTCCAATAATCAAATTTGTTCTTTTATTTCCGAGACGAAATCTTCTCCTTCGCCTCAAATTCATAGTTGGCGATGGGAAAACGAACTACACTTGGCTCCTTGGTGCCCGTCCCTAACGAGGTGTTGACAGCCATGTCGCGGTGATCGGAGACTCGACAGCCTCAGGTCAGAACTCGTCATCCCCAACCTTAACCTTTCCATCCCTCCATCTAATGTCTAACGTTTACAGAAAGGCGAGAAAAGAGTAGAGATCCTGGCATGAAGAGGCGACCGAGGCGCCACGTCTCAGTCCGGCATTGTCATATCCACTATGCTGCTCGTTTAGTGTGATGTGACAGAGCCGAGGGCCTCCGTGTCACCTCTGTTACTACGCCCTGTGTCAGACCCTATTTACTGCACTTCTGTTAACATGCAGGACATATTTGGGATGCCTTCATAGGCTTCTATATCATACGTAATGCCCTGAAGAGGGTGTTCTTGATTTGGACAATCCTCCAGAGAGATAAAGAAGGAAGAATAACATTTGGGTTTCTGCAGGGAGTCGAGCAGCGGGTGATTTTCCTGCTCACACACTCATGAGCTCCTCATAAACTCATATTTATGGCTTTGTAATTTCACATTTACGAGTTTGGATGCTGTATTTACGACTCGAGGCTGAGCACTTCGGTAACCAATCGAAGACTCGCAGTTCTGTGTGTTGTGACTGATACTTTGGAGGTTTGTTTGTGTGATTTTCAGCAGCACATTGAAGCTGAACATGTTGGTAATGTGATTCTGTTCAGTGTATTTCCGTTTTGGTTACTATAGTGATACCTGAATGTGGATTTCCTCCATTATGCACCTGAAGAGTACCTTTTATACCTTTATATTAATACAATTTTGCAAAAAAGAAACACAAAAACTAGAATAGTCATCAGACACACAAACTGGCTGGATTTCAGTCCTTAAAAATGCTGTTTCCATGATCAGATTTCAGTGGCATCGCTGATCTCAGTCCTACTGACGGTCTTCAGTCCACACGGCCGCAACACCACCAGACGCCCTGCAACATGGATCCACAGACTCGCCGAGCTGCGACGAGTACCATGGACAAGTCGCTGTACACACGGCTGAGCAGAGCCCTGAGACAGCTCAGAAAGATTACACCAAACAGCACAAACTGGGAGTTAAAGGAACAGAGCAGAACGAACGTCCCTGCCAACAACAAAAACAACAGACATGCCGTCAATCTATGCCTGGAGACGCTAATCACACATGAAAGATCGTGGCCAGGGGAAATCTGCCACTCGAGCTTGGGTCTGGAACGATCTGTGGACAAATATGACCGACATAAAGGCATTAAAACAATCAAATAAAATACAGACGCAAAAACAAACATAGGAAAGAAAGAAAAGCTCTGGTGAGAAGTGACATAAAAAACACACACACAGCACAGTCTCAACTGGAGACAGAAAAACGCAATCCTGACAATCTTTACGCATTTCGTGTTACTGCTCCACATTTTAATAACGGAGTACACTGCTACGAGTCATCACCCAGAAATACACCAAGGACCAGCCTTCTTTTTCCTCCACTGCAGGTGTTTTGAAGCCCCACCCCCTTCCCCACACTTCACATAAATTTCTCTTTCCTTGTTTGCTTGGAAGATCCACTGACGTGGCATCCTCGCTTTCAGTCATGATCAATGGAGAATGATTTGAGATCATTAATGTGAAATTAAATCTGTGAATGTGTGCTACACTTAGCTAACATTAGACCTGTAAATTAAAATATCACATGAGGTTATAAGATCTGGGTTAAGAAGGATTAGGAGGCAGTAATTTGGTATCGTGACAACCCTACTCTGATGCGTATCATTACTTCTGTTGATACAGAGTGTGTTTACACCAGAGAAGCGCTGAAAGTGTATAGTAGTTCAGATGATTACAGCTAATTTCTTAGAGGAAAGGTGTAAAATATTCGATCCTGTAATACAGATGGCTTCTGTGTTGTGTTTGATGAAGCTGGAGCAAGTCAGGTGCTGTACCTGAATGCAAAGAGGTCGAACATGACATAACGCTGGTAAAAGAAAAGTGGATCATGAACACATGTGGTGCAAAACAACCTAAAGAAGCGTAATGTGAAGTAATGATGTATGTTTTTCTCCTGATGCACAGCATGTAAAAAGAGGAGACGTTTCTCTACTCTTACTGCATGTGCATGAGATGATCGGTAGAGCCGTGTCTCGTGTCTCATGTCTCTGTCCCTCTGAGATTTAACAAAGTAAATCGCCGTTTAAAACTGTCTCACTCTCCCCCGTGTCTCACTCTCCCCCGTGTCTCACTGTCCCTCATGTTTCCATCATGTGTAAAAGCACACTATTGATTTACACAAGTCTCACCCTGGACGTCTCCGGTGGTAAAGTTCCCTACAGACAGACAGGCAAAGAGAGAGAAAAGAGATTCACATTACCCTTACAAAAGAGTCGCACAAAAAAATCACACGATTCACCTGTAAAACCTACACACCTGCTATTTTTATTGTTATTTTTACACACACGCACATGATTCATTTATTGTCACGTGTGTTTACTTCAGTCTTCAGTTCATGTGTGCAATCTCAGGACATAACATGAAATGCGCAAAATTATTATTATTATTATTATTGTTATTGTTATTATTATTATTATTATTATTATTATTGTTATGGACTCTGCACTCTATGCACTATGTAGACAGAGAGACAAAGAGAAAGACCGAATCTCAACATGAAGTGGCTAATTAACGGGGACAGAGGTGTGTCGAGGGGCCGCTCGCGCGCGTCTTGACCGGAGAGGAGAACAGATTTTTTATTCCTTCTTCCGGCTGACAGCCAATCAGCCTCCAGCAGCGTGGGGACCTCCCATCTCTCTCTCTCTCTCTCTCTCTCTCTCTCTCTCTCTCTCTCTCTCTCTCTCTCTTTCTAACTCTCTTTCACAGATTTTTCGCCCCCTTTTCCCCAAATTCTTCACACATCCATGCCGCCGCTTACATCACACACACACACACACACTGCATTCGCAGAGCTAGTAAACTTGGCACGCACATCATAACATTTATAGCTATTATTATTATTATTAGTAGTAGTAGTAGTAGTATTAGTAGTAGTAGTAGTAGTAGTAGTAATAGTAGTAATAGTAATAGTAGTAGTAGTAATAGTAGTAGTAGTAGTGGTAGTAGTAGTACTACTAGTGGTAGTAGTAGGAGTAGTAGTAGTAGTGGTAGTACTAGTAGTAGTAGTAGTAGTAGTGGTAGTAGTAGAGGTAGTAGTTGGTAGTAGTAGTAGTAGTAGTAGTGGTATTATTATTAGTAGTATTAGTAGTAGTTGTAGTAGTAATAGTAGTATGGTAGTGGTAGTAGTAGTAGTAGTAATAGTAGTAGTCGCCATCGTAGTAGTACTAGTAGTAGAGGTAGTAGTTGGTAGTAGTAGTAGTAGTGGTAGTGGTAGTAGTAGTGGTAGTAGTGGTATTATTAGTAGTAGTATTAGTAGTAGAAGTAGTAGTTGTAGTGGTAATAGTAGTAGTGGTAGTGGTAGTAGTAGTAGTAGTAGTAATAATAATAATAGTAGTAGTCATCATCGTAGTAGTAGTAGTGGTAGTAGTGGTTGTAGTACTAGTAGTAGTAGTAGTGGTAGTCATAGTAGTAGTGGTAGTAGTAGAGGTAGTAGTAGTAGTAGTAGTAATAGTGGTAGTGGTAGTAGTGGTAGTACTGGTAGTAGTGGTAGTAGTGGTGGTAGTGGTAGTAGTAGTAGTAGTGGTAATAGTAGTGGTAGTAGTAGTAGTGGTAGTAGTAGTAATAGTAGTAGTAGTAGTAGTGGTAGTGGTAGTAGTAGTAGTGGTAGTGGTAGTAGTAGTAGTAATAGTGGTAGTAGTAGTGGTGGTAGTAGTAGTAGTAGTGGTAGTGGTAGTAGTAGTAGTGGTAGTAGTAGTAGTAGTGGTAGTAGTAGTGGTAGTAGTGGTATTATTAGTAGTAGTATTAGTAGTAGAAGTAGTAGTGTAGTAGTAGTAGTAGTGGTAGTGGTAGTAGTAGTAGTAGTGGTAGTAGTGGTATTATTAGTAGTAGTATTAGTAGTAGAAGTAGTAGTGTAGTAGTAGTAGTAGTGGTAGTGGTAGTAGTAGTAGTAGTAATATTAGTAATAGTAGTAGTAGTAGTAATAATAGTAGTAGTCGTCATCGTAGTAGTGGTAGTAGTAGTAGTAGTAGTAGTAGTAGTAGTAGTGGTAGTAGTAGTAGTAGTAGTAGTAGTAGTGGTAGTAGTAGTAGTAGTGGTAGTAGTAGTAGTAGTAGTAGTAGTAGTGGTAGTAGTAGTAGTAATAGTGGTAGTGGTGGTACTGGTAGTAGTGGTGGTAGTAGTAGTAGTGGTAGTAGTGGTAGTAGTAGTAGTGGTAGTAGTAGTGGTAGTAGTAGTAGTAATAGTGGTAGTGGTAGTAGTGGTGGTAGTGGTAGTAGTAGTAGTGGTAGTAGTAGTAGTAGTGGTAATAGTAGTAGTGGTAGTAGTAGTAGTGGTAGTAGTAGTAGTAGTGGTAGAAGTGGTAGTAGTAGTAGTGGTAGTAGTAGTAGTAGTAGTAGTAGTAGTAGTAGTAGTAGTAGTAGTGGTAGTAGTAGTAGTGGTAGTAGTAGTAGTAGTGGTAGAAGTGGTAGTAGTAGCAGTGGTAGTGGTAGTAGTAGTAGTAGTGGTAGTGGTAGTAGTAGTAGTAATAGTGGTTGTATTAGTGGTGGTAGTAGTAGTAGTAGTGGTAGTAGTAGTAGTAGTAATAGTGGTAGTGGTAGTAGTAGTAGTAGTAGTGGTAGTGGTAGTAGTGGTAGTAGCAGTAGTAGTGGTAGTAGTGGTAGTGGTAGTAATAGTGGTAGTAGTAGTAGTAGTGGTAGTAGTAGTGGTAGTAGTGGTAGTGGTAGTAGTAATAGTAGTAGTGGTAGTGGTAGTAGTAGTAGTAGTAGTAGTAGTGGTAGTAGTGGTAGTGGTAGTAGTAATGGTAGTAGTGGTAGTAGTAGTAGTGGTAGTAGTAGTAGTGGTAGTAGTGGTAGTGGTAGTAGTAGTAGTGGTAGTAGTAGTAGTAGTAGTAGTAGTAGTAGTGGTAGTAGTAGTAGTAGTAGTGGTAGTAGTGGTAGTGGTAGTAGTAGTAGTGGTAGTGGTAGTAGTAGTAGTAGTAGTAGTGGTAGTAGTAGTAGTAGTAATGGTAGTAGTAGTAGTAGTGGTAGTAGTAGT
Organism: Ictalurus furcatus; assembly: GCF_023375685.1. Classification (NCBI taxonomy): domain Eukaryota; kingdom Metazoa; phylum Chordata; class Actinopteri; order Siluriformes; family Ictaluridae; genus Ictalurus; species Ictalurus furcatus. The sequence continues at coordinate 30,385,221 of NC_071268.1, forward strand.
AGTAGTAGTAGTAGCAGTAGTAGTAGTAGTGGTAGTAGTAGTAGTGGTAGTGGTAGTAGTGGTAGTGGTAGTAGTAGTAGTAGTAGTGGTAGTAGTGGTAGTGGTAGTAGTGGTAGTAGTGGTAGTGGTAGTAGCAGTAGTAGTGGTAGTAGTGGTAGTAGTAGTAGTAGTAGTAGTGGTAGTAGTAGTAGTAGTAGTAGTAGTAGTGGTAGTGGTAGTAGTGGTAGTAGTAGTAGTGGTAGTGGTAGTAGTAGTAGCGGTAGTAGTAGTAGTGGTAGTAGTAGTAGTGGTGGTAGTGGTAGTAGTGGTAGTGGTAGTAGTAGTAGTAATGGTAGTAGTGGTAGTAGTAGTAGTATGCCAGCGTTAATGTGGTCATGCATAATATGTTATAAATTACTAACATGGCGTATGCATGTGCATGCGCTCCTGCACATGCGCTTCATTGGTGAGGAGATCATTCTATCTCTCTCTCTCCCTCTCTCTCTCCATCTAATGATCTTACACTCCAAAAAATATGACAAGGCACCTGGGACCCGTATGTGTCAGGTGAGAACCTGTGTGCACGCGCACTCCCGTGTGTGTGTGTGAAAGAGAGAGAGAGAGAGAGAGAGAGAGAGAGAGAGAGAGAGAGAGAGATGAGAAAATTAAGGATCTGCATGTATGTTCAGTTTATTTAACTCGTCCTTATGTTCAAAGTTTTTTTTTGTTCACCTACTTCGCGAGGGAACATCTGGGGAATTTTCCTTCTTCTCCTCCTCCTCCTCCTCCTCCTCCTCATCATCATCATCGTCTCCATCATCAAAACCCTAATATAATGAGCACAGGGTATTCAGTATTTTCTTATGTCACCTATCTAGTGCACTTTGTCTCCACTGTAGTGCCATTAGGCTCCAGACTCTTTACATTAGTGCACTAGATAGGGTATGAAATAATCACAAGGTATGAGATAATGAGATAAACCCCATGTAGTGCACTTGATCTGCAGCATCGAGTCATTTTGTGTTCAGCTCCCTTCTCTTTATATATAATGGCATCCATCTTGTTTAGTGTACTAATATAAAGAATAGGAAGCTAAATCTGATCACAGGGTGATAAAGTGCACTAGATAGGTGACATAAATATTTATTTAATGTATATTTAATACACTATCTAGGGCACTTTGTATAACAGAGCAATCCTGAAATAGCTTTGTATTGGATGTAATAGCACACTATAGAGGGTGCAAGTGCCATTTATTTCATACCCATAAAAATCTCCTGCTCTGATATGAAGGCTGGAGCTAAATGGAGATAAAGTGCACTAACTACAGTGGGTGCCATTATATTCACCCTATATAGTGCACTTTATCTGCACTGTGGAGCCATTTTGGATTCAGCACTTGCATGCTTTTCTTAAAATTCATTTATTTGATTTCATCCCCTCAGTATTGCACTTCTGTTAATACTGAACAGGGCCTCGAGTCTTACACTTTAACACCTACCCTCATCATGATCATGATCATGATCATGATCATCATCATCATCATCATCATCCTCAACATCCTCAATCTCATCATCCTGATCAATCATCATCTTCTTCTTCTTCTTCTTCGGTATCATGGTCATCATCCTCAACCTCATCATCATCTTCTTCTTCATCGTCGTCATCATTATCATCATCATCATCATCATCTTCTCCATACAGATACATACAGGGAATCTTCTCCATCATTCATAAAATATTATTATTATTATTATTATTATTATTAACGCCTGATTATCGAGCGCGCCCCCGAGTCTCACCTCTCAGCGTTCTCTCCTGGCATCTGTTCACCTCATAAATGAACTATTAATACATTCATTATGTCATCATCACAGTGAAGTAAAAAGCGCCGCTGTGGGAACAAGAAGAATATGCAAAACCACCCGAAAGACATTTATTATTATTATTATTATTATTATTATTATTATTATCTCATGTCAATTATATACCAAATAAATTAATAAATAAGAATGTTTGATAAATATGTCTGCAAAGTAAAAGTCTGTAATTAATTCCACAGCATCATCTGATAAACTCATTATAAACGTTCAAAAGCTTTAAAACTATTTTTAAGTAAAACATCAAATTAAATTAAAAACAACAAAAAACCAATATTAACAATAAAATACGGTGAAGGACATTTTACATTTAATTTTATTCATTTAGCAGACGCTTTTATCCAAAGCGATTTACAAATGACATTTTAATGCGAGATTAGCTCAATTTTAGGGTTTAAAAAAAAGAGCTCTCATTTCAGATCACATAAACATAAACATAAACATAAACAGCTGAACCGATATTCCTGAGGACTGTCTTGTCATTAACACACTGCGGTGATAATTGTTCTTTCTTTCCCCGATCACAGCTGATCCCCGCAGGACACCGGAAATCCCTCACACCTCCTTTCATTCAGTATTTTATTTTATTTATTCACTTACTTTTATTTTTTTTATATTTTTAACAGCGTCTCATGTCATATACACATTATTTTAATAATCAGAGCAGCGCCTTTATTTTATTTAGGAGTAAGGATGTTTTAAATGATCAATAATCGCATTTAAACGTGTGTCCGGTTGATTATTATATTCATTATATTTTGTGTGGGTTTTTTGGACGCGGTGTAAACGAAAGTGTCGGAAAGGGAAACACCTGAAGGATCTCTCTCTCTCTCTCTCTCTCTCTGTGTGGCAAGACGTGTGTAAGGTGTAGGAGGGGGGACCGTGACGAAGCACCGTGCGCACGTGCTGAAGGACCCGAAGCTTTCTTAAATCCGCCGGACACATTTAGTCTCTGTGGGTGCATGTGTGTGACTGTGTGTGAGGAGTTTAAGGTAAGCAAACAAAAATACCCCCCCCCCCAAAAAATATATATATAATAATAATCATAATAATAATATTTAAAAAAAAAAAAAAAACACAACAAAAACCCGACTGAAGCAGTGGACCGAGAGAAGCTCGTGCGCGGATTACCAAGTTGTGTGTGTTTTACTGTTCTCTCTTTTTATTAGAGTGAGTGTGTGTGTGTGTACGTGCTCCATTTGTGTGTGTCAGAGAATCATCCTGATTAAAATTAAACCAAAACATGAAAGTAGAGATCTCTCTTTAATGTGTGTAATGTGTAGGTGAATATGTGCCCCTCTCTCGCTCTCTCTCTCACCTGCTTAAAAAAAAGCTCCTCTGTAGGTATTTTATTAAGGTATTATTTTACAGCTCGCGCGCCTAAACTGTTTATTGCTCGTGGTAATAATAGTAATAATAATAATAAAAACTTAATGCACGTTTAGTTTAGTCACGCGTGTGTTTAAAATTTTACAATGAAATTAAATTCTGGACTGATTTAACGAGGCTGCTCTCGGACCTCAGAGTCAGAAACAGGCAGCACAAGGTGAAGCCCCGCCTCTTACTGTGTGTGGTGGTATATAAATCCCCTGCACCCTCAGAAGATCAGATCAGAGACGAGACTCAGAGACAAACCGGTGGAGCTTTATGAAGTAGAAAAACACATTTATTTTGGAGGCGCGCGCTCCCGCTTTGTGACTTTTTTTTAAATTTATTTATTTTGCATCATTTATTTAATTTGTTTAGTGTGTTTTAATCGAGTATGCAGTTGGAGAGTCTGCTGCCTAGCTTACCCAAGACTTTCTACACGCTCTCATCTTCATCTTCATCATCCTCATCATCATCATCGTCCGACAGCACGAGCCCAGGATCCACGCACGCGAGCACGCACACGAACAGCGCGCACAGCTTTGGAGAAGCGGAACGGCCCGAGCACGAGCTTGAACCGGGTAAGAAGTACCGGTCCGCCATGATGATGAGCAGCAGCAGTAGCACGAGCGGCAGCACCGGAACCACCACCGCCACCGGAGGAGAGCGTGAGGGAGACGAGTTCTCCACCGGAAGTAAGAGCAGGAAGAGTTCTCCGGTGATTGGAGGAGGAGCAGAGGAGGATGAAGAACTCGTGACCCGGCGCTACGGTATCGAAGAGCTCGGTACCGATCGCTATTTCATCTCGCCGAGCTCGGACGCGAGCGCGTGCTCGCTGTTTCCGTACGGCGCGCAGGGCGGCTCGGTGTACGGCGGCGCGGGCGCGCGCTACTCATCACCTTACTCCTCCGCCGCCTCGGTGCTGGCGCCTCCGCCTCCTCCTCCACCTCCACCGCCTCCACCGGGCGCCGTGTGCAGCTCCCGTGCTCAGCTCGCGCCTCCACCCGCCGCCGCTTATCAGTTCGGACAGGGGCCCGCGTGCCTGTACCCGTCATACCATCCCGGGCTCGCGGTGGGCAGGGCACAGGTGTACCTGTGTAACCGCGCGCTCTGGCTGAAGTTCCACCGCCATCAGACCGAGATGATCATCACCAAACAGGGCAGGTACGGATCTGTCTCTCTCACTCACTCACTCACACTCTCTCTCACACACAGACACACACAGACACACACACACACACCCTCTGTTCATCTGCAGTCAGTTCATGTGTATGTTTTCTAGTATACAGTCTATTATCATAACATTGAAACCCGCGATTATAATTTGCCAAAAAGATGATTATTAATTTTTGAATCTTAAATAAAGAGCAGATCTCAACAGTAGGCTGCTAAATATTGACTGCGGATGAACCAATAGTCTACTGATCTAATTAATTCACTACATTTAATTCATTCACTCGAGAAACTTTCTCTTTAAAAACTGCAAAGAAACACGAACAGGTCGTTTAATCCGGTTTTAGAAAAATTCTAAAATGTTTTGACTTTTGAATTTAATAATAAAACCCCGATAGTTTTCTCTAAACGAAACAGAAAATGTATCTCTCTCCCTCACTCTCTCTCTCTCTCTCTCTCTCTCTCTCTCTCACACACACACACCATGAAAACAAACATTTGTGTGAGAAATTGAGTAGAACGGCGCATGCGCAGAACGGCGTTCATTTTACGTTCATTTTACCTGAACAAGTGTCCAAATTAAATAAACATGCTGTATATTTGTGTGTGTGTACGAAAAAAAAGTCGTTCGTATTCTATTGATTTTTGGGGCGAAATTAAAGTACAACTTTGCACCAGGTTAAACAGAGGTAATGAAGTTTATTTTGTTTCCTGATTTGTCGTTTTCCGTTTCTAATAAACACTTAACATTTCGAGATTACACTGCACGCGCTCATGATTTAATTTAACTTACCATCGCGAGCCGAGTAATGAATGTGATTGAATAGGGAAGTAAGTGTTAGCATTCTGGTGAGAACTGCAGTGTCCGGATGCAGAGCTGCAGGGGTTAATTCGCGGATATTTACACCGAACATCAGTAATATTTCACTTCATATTAATTTGATTATGAATATATTTGTGCAGAAAAACATCAGTGTTTCTTCTCCACAATTAGCACGTTATATTTTCTAAATAAGCATTAATTCCGTTTTAAGTGCCCTTGAAATGCACCAATAATTATCGTTCATTAATGAACGTGTTTGGGTAACTGATGCTTTGTGGTGTTTTGGTTTAACTAAATATCGGAAGATTCGTGAACTTTCCCGGGTTTATATAATGAGCTGAAATTGTGAAATATTTTATATTTACTCCTCTTTATCCAGGAGCGAAAAATTACTACTACTACTACATCATCATGATCATCAGCATCATAATAATAATAGTTCTGAGTTTATTTCAGTGAACACGTGTTTAATATTTTTTAATGTAAGTGCAGTTTTTATAATCTGTAGTTATTCCTGTAGTAGTGAATCTTAATTATGTTTTTTAAACTAAATATAAATCAGTTATTTATTCATTTATAGATTTATTTTTGAGCTCTATACAGATTTAAAATGTATAAATTTGTTTTTATTTTACCATTTTGATACTAATTCTAAACTAATGCTTACTTTCTTTGTTTATTTTAAGCCCGTGTGTGTGCGCGTGTTTATGTCCTTGGATTTCTGCAATTATATTTATGATTCTACATTTGTTTATTTAGATTGTAACAATCATTGTAGGGTTTTTATTTATTTATTTATTTGTTTGTTTGTTTTAAAAACCCCGTTTCCGTTCCTAACAGTTTGAGGAGCATGTTTATACTCTCAGTGTGGTCTCGCGCACGGTGCTGTCTCCGAGCCCCCAGACCTTTGCGCAGTAACGGTGTGGATTATTTTTTGGTGCAGCAGTTTTTCAATCCCGTTTAAAAAAATAAATAAATAAATAAAAAAATAAAAAAAAAAAATCCGGTGTTGTGTCTCGCGCAGGCGCATGTTCCCGTTCCTGAGCTTCAACATCGCGGGGCTGAACGTGAGCGCGCACTACAACGTGTTCGTGGAGGTCGTGCTCGCGGACCCGAACCACTGGCGCTTCCAAGGCGGGAAATGGGTCACGTGCGGCAAAGCGGACAACAACATGCAAGGTGAGGAGGAAGAGGAACGGAGCAGCGCGCGAGCTCGAGCGGCGTTATATCCGCTCTCACTCAGCTGCGCGCGCCACACACTGTAATATGTATATAGAATTATAACAGCTGAAATGTGGCTGTTTGTGGAATTGGACTGTAATTGTAAATTGGTTATATGGAGCTTAAAATAGTTTTAAATATGTATTATTTAAAATTTAATTTTTTTTTACAAAAATGACGTAAACAAATAACGAAATTTCTTTATAGATTCAAGAACGCGCTCACTGATGCTGCAGTAGAAAGTAAAGGATAAATAACAACAAATAATAACGTCATTGTTTTAAATTGTGCAGGACGTCAATATTAATCCCAGCAATAATACTAAAGCGCGCGCGACACTAATGTCAATTTTACAATTTCATACAAATTTATAATGCACGCATTTCCAGAAATCAACAGTGACCAAGTAAAGATGTAAAGGTTTATCCGAGTTTAGAAACGCATCAGTAACTGCACGCTCTGTACAACAGCTACAATGGAGTGTTTTATAAATAATTTCACACACAGTGAGTGAAAAACACAATTTTACAGCTCGCAGAAATGTGTGAGGTGACCAACGCACTTTTTTTTTTTTACTGCAGAGGAAAAAGGAGCAAGAACTACTGAGGGCTTTAAAACGTTAACACTTCTATAACAGGGTCATTTAGGTTAATGATGAAGGTCTGGAAAATGTCACTCTCGCGGCCTTTTCACCAAAACGCGACAACATTCCTGTGAGGAAAAGTGTGTGACGTGTTTTTAATGAATCCCCCTGAATTTTACGCCAACATGTTGCCTTTATAGCTCTTTTATTATTATTATTATTTTATTTTTTTCTTCTGATGGTTCAGTAGCAAAAGTCCATTTAGAAGAAAAAGATGCAGGAAATTTAAGTAGAAATATTCTGTACAGTATATAACTATTAGTCAAATATTATATAAAGTCAAATAGAAATGTATTTTCAGGTAAACAGAATTATTAAATACATCACTAGTAAATGTACCGTTCATTGTCGTTGGAGCGATACCATCAAGAGTACACTTCTTGCCTATCTTCATAAAATATTAAAATTGTAACAATAAAAATACAAAACAAAAAAAATTACTAACACCGTTAATGTTCACAAACTAAAACGCAGCATGCCTTTATTTATTATTTAGTGCAAAAGTTTTACTCAACATAAGCGTTAAAGAACTCAAGGCAAGTAATTAAGGTTGAAGGGCTTCATCTATGAAATGTATGAGGATGCATTTTCTAAAAGATCATTAAGATCCAATTATTGTATCTTGAGTCACTATTTCTACATTTTTACAAAAAAATAATGAACGCTCCCCCACAATAAAATATAACTGGAGAGAATAAAACGATTCATATTGGACAAAATGCTGACTTTTCATTTTTAGGTTTCCAAATAACACACACGCTTTGTTTTCATTTTATTTTGTTTACGTTAATAAAACATCAATTCTGTAGACTGTGTGTGTGTGTTTCGAAATGATTAGATTTCCTGTTGCTTCATGCGTCTGACTTTTTTTTTTTTTTAAATTTTCTAAATATAAATAGATGTGACAGCTTCAGAACAAAAACAATATTGTTTTGTTCAGTGAATATTTTATTTTTATTTCTACTATTTGGAAACCAATCATTGAGGTTTTTTTTTTTCCACTTTCCTCATCAGGATCTTACAGGGAGGAAAAACGTGAGGACCACGAGGTTCTGTATAATTTGGATAATATTTGTATGATTTGTGTTTTATTTCAGGAAATAAGATGTATGTGCACCCGGAATCGCCAAATACAGGAGCACACTGGATGAGACAAGAGATCTCATTCAGCAAGTTGAAACTGACCAACAACAAGGGCGCAAACAACAACAATACCCAGGTATGCACTCATTTACTGAGTAACTTGTGTGGACCGAGTGTTTTCGTAAGCACAGGAATGTGTCTGGATAAACTGTGAGGTCCTCATTTGTTCGTGTGTTTATTTTACGTTATTTTATCTCACACATGCCCACAAACACACATCCTGGTATTGGTGAACTTGTGGGAACCGGGTGTCCTCATGCCCTCATGCCTACATGCATTTATTTTACAGTTGTATTCAATCTAAAACACACGAATACACACACATCCTGGTATTCGTTAACTTGTAGGGACCGGGTGTGCTCACTGAGTAAAAACGCACAAACACACACACACATACTGCTACTAGTGCTACTACTGCTAACTTGTAGACTGGAGTGTCCTTGTAAGGACAGTAATGTGGCAGAATAAACCGTAAGGCCCTCGTGTCTATGCATGTGACCTGTTAAATAAACATGTGTGTATACACACACACGCACACATCTGAGTACTAGTGATTAGGGGAATGGAGTGTAAAACACAATTACACAATAACACGCATACAATTTTTTTCTGTTAGTGAATTTGCAGTAACGGTGTCCCTGTAAACGCAATAAAAACACACAATATTAACACATCTTAGTAGGCTATTTGTGATTAATTTGCGTCCTAAAAATCACAAAAAAAAAAACAAAACACTGGACCGAGTCAGTCGTATGTGCTGGTTTGAGAGTCATTCAAACTGTTCCTTAGTCGCATGGTTTTTGACTTTACACTCCTGTAGCGTCTGTATGATGGTAGGAATGTAAACAAGCTGGGTTGGGGTTGGGATTGGGTTCTGTCCATGATGATATTGTGGGCTCTCCTGGTGACGCTGGTGTTGTAGATGTCCTCCAGTGATGGTTTGAGCAGTTCTAACTGCTCGCTGTTGAGCCTTACGGTCCTGAGCAGAGCAGCTTCGAATATATACACACACATTGTAGTATTAGTGAACTTCTGGGGACCCGGTGTCAAAATAAGCATAGTAATGTGGCCTCAGACACTTAAGTTTACATTTGTTTATTAGATATTGTTTATTTGATTTTTATCTAAAGTACACACATCCTGGTATTACTGAACTTGTGGGGAACAAGTGTCCTTAGAAGTCAATGTTACTCTACTTGTAAGTCTGTATCTTTACCCATTTTTATTTTCCAATCATATCTTTATTACACACACCCACACACACACCACAACCACCACATGGACTTTATTTACCATTATACAAACGTTGCATTGTAGTCCTTGTCATGTAGGTCAGAAAAATGGGTTTGAAAGAAATTGTGTGTTTGTGGTTGTCAATTTCACATCCCTGCTGTGAAATTGCCTTAAACAGTGTGATCTCAGTGCTCAGGGTATGAGGTGCAAATGTTCACTTTATGTTCACGAATCAACTTTATGTATATACACACACACACACACACGAACACTACTGATTGGGTGCAAAGGCTGCAGGATGGTTCTGTGCAGTAACACACGCGCACACACGCACGCACGCACGCACTCGTGCTGAAGTGTCAAACCACTATGCAACGTCCAACAAAATGGTGATGAAGCAACTTTAACACACATGATCCCATCTTTATGCAGTAGATATCGTCTATTTTTAAGGCAGATACACTTGAGTTCTAGAACCATTCTTCTTTATCTTGAATGTTCTAGAACTGTTCTTTCATCTCTAACATTCTCTTCATTAATGTTTTACAATGTTGCAGTTTGAATCTGTCCCCCCCCTGCCCCCCCCCCCCCCCCCACCCCTACCATCACTCTTATTCCTCCATTTGTACACATTCGCTAATGCAGTCGCACTACCGCACCACTTTGGCTAGCAAGTTAGCATGCTAACCAATTAGCGCAGGTGTAAATGAGGGTGGGACGACAAGTTTAGCCAGATTTAGGCAATAGGAATGAAGAAAATGTGAGTTTAGAAGTGTGCTTCGCACCAGGGCTTGCACTGTTTATGGCGATTTTATGCCATGAATCTGCAAACTATGATTTTAATTTTTTTTTTTTCATTTTTCAGAGGACTGCTGAGGTGCTGTCCTTAGTGCTCACTAGTTTTGTGTGCACAAAATAACCCTAAAGTAAAAGTATTAACAACGCATTCTATTGTTCTCCAAACACAAGAATCATAGATAATTTTAACAAGGGTGTGTGTGTGTGTGTGTGTGTGTGTGTGTGTGTGTGTGTGTGTTTGAGACTCATTATAGACTGTTGTATAATCTTAAACACATGAATGTTAAATGAAATAAAGTGTAACGTTTAAAGCCCTGTTCTCTGGCCCATGGAGCTAAAGGTCTTCTGTCAGGATTTAGAGGACTGTGAGAGATTATGTAGATCCATAGCACATTTGCTAATTGCTAATTAGCCATGTAGCTAGAGGCTGTTAGTGTAACTTGATGTTCTCTTTCTGCATGCCTGGAGATGAGAAGTCAAGTGGTGCAGAGTTAGAAGTGTGGCAAAAGTGGTAGAAAAAAATAGGTTTACTGGATGATGATGGTGTGGGTGTGTGTGTGTGTGTTGGCTGAAGTAGAGACTCGCTGTCTTTACTGTTTTCTGACTATGCATGGTGGTTTGACACCTCTGTCTGCTATGGTTTGTGCAAATTCTCTGCAGTCTGTGTGTGTTTTGTTTGTAATGTAACAAAAAAAAAACCCACACCAAAATACTAAGCTAACTTCTAAACAAACTTTGTAATTTTGTGTGTTTTCAGATGATCGTCCTGCAGTCTCTCCATAAATATCAGCCGAGGCTGCACATTGTGGAGGTGAGCGAAGACGGGGTGGAGGACATGGGTGGCGAGTCCAAAACTCAAACCTTCACTTTCCCCGAAAACCAGTTCATCGCAGTCACTGCTTACCAGAACACAGATGTAAGACACCCCCCCTGACACACACACACACACACACACCCCGGTCTTATTTCCTTCTGCTTTCCTGACCTTGTGTGCCTGATTATTTCTCTCTTGTCCAGATCACACAGTTAAAGATCGACCACAACCCGTTCGCCAAAGGCTTCAGAGATAACTACGACTCGTAAGTGTCACTCACTCACTCACACACACACACACACACACACACACACACAGAGACACAGACACAGACAGATGGAGAGATGGGTCGATGGCTAGATAGAGGGAGGCATAAAGTCATAGAATGACTGATGGACAGCTAGATGGATGAATGTACAAACAGTAGATTTGAGAAATGGTTGGAGATTTGAGGGAGGTATGACTGGATGGATAGACGGACAGATGTTTGTAGAGACGGGTGAACTGATGCAGCCAAAAAGACAGACGGGTACAGATAGCCAGGTTAATGGATAATTAGACAGACAGGTGGGTAGGCATGTAGAAAGATATAAAAGTACACCTAAGGGTTGTTCAGTTGTCCCTCTGGAGGAACCCTTAAAGGTTCGGTGTAGAACTCTACCAGTGTTTTCCTATCAGGGGAAAAAAAATACAACCCTTAAAAAAAGCCAAGAATCCTTAAAGAACCATTTTAATACAAGTGTATACATGAATTGGGTACGTGTGCAATGCAAACTACAGATTATTGCTGATTATTTTCTTGTTAATATCTAGAACTGGTCAGGTGTTTAATATCTAGTTTATTGGTAATTCTTCAAGTGTTCTTTAAGGGGTCTTTGTATAATTAAGGGTTCTTGGTTTCCTCCTAAAAGTATTTTTTTTCTTCTTGGAACCATTTTTCACCATTTTTGTTCTATTTCGGGTTCTAGATGGAAACTTTATGGGAAGAACATCTAAAGAACCGTTAAGGGCTCTGAATTCTGTATTGAACAGTAAACGTTCATTTGTCAATTATTAATTATAAATATAAAGGTTTTAGGATCTAGGCTTTCATTTACCCACTTAACGTAGTTCTGTATCTGTGTCCATGCCTGTCTGTCTGTCTCTCTCTCTATCGATCCATCTATCTATGAACAGGATGTACACAGCTCCGGAGAGTGATCGATTGACTCCATCCCCCACCGACTCTCCTCGTTCACACCAGATCGTCCCGGGAGCACGTTATGCCATGCAACCTTTCTTCCAGGACCAGTTTGTGAACAATCTCCCGCAGAATCACCGTTTATACGGCGGAGAACGTGCAGTGCCCCAGACCAACGGCCTCCTGTCTCCACAGAGTGACGACTCGTCCATCTCCGCCACATCCTCGTCCTCCGCCGCTCAGCGGTGGTTCGTCACACCTGTCCAGCAGAACGAGGCCGATTACTCCGTCCTTCCTTATGGCATCAAGCCTCTCCCACTTCAGAGTCCACACTCCTTTGGTTATTACCCAGAATCCTCTGCTTTTGCCTCGATCTCAGCTGGCTGGAGCAGCGGGAGAAGTTCCTACCAGAGGAAAATGGCTGCCGGTCTTCCTTGGTCGCCTCGTCCGAGTCCGCCGTCCTTCTCTTTTCCTGAAGATCCTCTCACCACGACGACAATAACGACGAGCATTAAAGATAAGCTGCAGGATGAAGGGACGGCAGTGACTGCGGGAGCTGGAGGAGTCTGGGGTCTGGAAACGGCCTCAAATTTGAAGCCGTTGGACAAATTCGATGCGCCCTATGCCATGGTGTGTAAAAGACGACGTCTCTCATCCGGCACCGACGCCTCACCAACCATAAAGTGTGAGGATGTGACGAGCGACGACTACGGAAAAGAGCAGCCCAAAAGCTACTACGCCTTTTACACCAGTCCTTAAATGAATATTTTTCTCGGGTTTTCTCTCTATGGCGCCATTCCCCTCGCTCTGCTATTTTAAAGTGCTTTTAAAATCTTTTTTTTTTCTTTTAAACATTTTTTAAAATTTTTTTTAATTTTTTTTATTTAAAACGCAGGTGCCAACGCTCTGTGCTCCTTATCGTGATCCTGATTTTCATTTTTTACCTTATTGTGAAAGATGGGGATTGATTTATTTTCCTTTATCTTTTTAAATAATCTGCTGTTTTTAATTTTCTTTTCTATTTTAAACATAGATATATATTATATATAAAATCAATGTGATGGGTTTCCCCCCCCCCCTCTCCTTTAATTTAAGCTCCTTTGGTTGTACAGTATTTGTGCACTTTAGATTGTGTCGTATCTTGTATAAATTGTCTACATGGCACTGGTATGAGATGTGTAATAAAATGTGCTTTTCATAAAGTTCTTCATGTCCTTCTTGGTTTCTTTTCTTTTCCTTTTTAACACACTCAAATAATTAAATGCCAGAGAAAAAAAAACCTATTAATCCAGGGTATTTATTTATTTATGTATTTATTTATTGGAAGCTGCATTATTATAATTTGAACAGTTTTTATTACCCAGAACTTAATTTTACCAGTTCTTCACAGTAATGTGGCTACTTTATTTATTTATATATATATATATATATATATATATATATATATATATATATATAATATACACACACACTGCATTAATTGCTTCAGTTTTCTCCTTTTTTTTTTTTTTTTTCTTTCTCTTCATTTTTAAAATCTGAATTAAATTAATCCTATTTAATGTTAAACAGCTCTGGTTTCATCGTGCTTTATTATTTTGTCCTGATGCTCACCAACCATTAATGATGAATAAATTCGTGATATTGATCTTAAACATGACACATTTCTTATTTCTAAATGATTGAGTTTTAATTATGAAGTCCTAATTCTTATTCTTTCTCTCCAAAGCTATTCTCCGACAGAAAAATCTATTCATGTTGTTAAATAAACTGATCAAATGCAGGGATTAAAACGGAACTTAAACGTTAAAAAAAACAAAAAAAACCTTTTCCTGTTTTTATATCTCTGTTAAAGCGCTTAAATCATTCTGATAATCAAGAAGGAAACGTCAGAGTTGTTTTTTTTGTCTGTAAAAAAACAACTAATTCTTCATACTATATTTGATTAATAATCGTGTTTATCTTGTGCGAGTTGAGTTTATTTTCTGGAGGAACTGTAAACGCGGTATTTCCGTTTATTTAGTTACAGTTTTATTTAAATTCAGACTTTAACCTGCCTCATTCTGCCTCCTTCTCTTTAGGAAATGAAATGGAATTAGTTGGGCTAAATAAAGCGGGTGAATCCACTGAAGCTCAGATTTCTTTTCTTCTGAATTTGCATTCATTATCTCACAAGGAGATCAAAGCTTTCCAGACAGATTATTAGAAACGCACAGATAAATATATATGAATAGATCCAACATGATAGAAAGAATGGTAATAAAGGAGTTGAATGGTTCTGCCGTTTATAGCTGGAAAACATTTAGGCTATTTATACGATTTAAGCAGTGTTCTGAATTCTAGCGCATACTAAATGAAACCGTAAAGTAATAAATCAATAAATAATAAACAGCTCATTTGAATCTTTCGTATCTCTTTCTACGACTCGCGCTTCTCTGTGGAAGTCAATAATGAGACCCTGCTGTAATTTTCACGTTTAAACGTTAATTATCAGATAAACAGCTTCACACAGTTTGGGTCTCGACTTCTGTCCTAATGAGACTTTAATAAATAAAGGTAATAATAAGCTAATCAAATAAATAAAGCGCTATATTTCAACATCCCTCATCTTAAATAATTTCTTCTTTCCTCGTCTTTATTCAATTGTTTTGTTGTCCCCCCCCCCTCCAAAATTTTATTATATATTTGCACATTTTTATTTTATACACAGAACAACGCCTGGGGAAAAAAAATCTCCAATTAACACCGGAATTACCATTAAAAGTAGACCAGTGTTCGCTTTTTAATCTCATCCAAAACATAGAGATTTACATTAATTACATTTGACACCTAATTTAAGTACTTTTAAATATATTTTAATAATTAAAGGATTTTTTTCACTCATAAACGCTAACAGGGACTGAAAGACGGTGGTAGGAGGCAATCGGCGCACATAAATGACATCATGCTCATTTGTAATAACTAGCATCGGTTTTTAATGATAGGTCTAGAACAGCCGTGAAATAGAGTTTTAACCATGTTCTGTTCACTGTTTAACATTAGATGTACCATTTAACATCTAACTTATATTAATGCGGTTGTTGTTGAAATGTTTATCAAAATATTTGGTATCGAAATTTCTTGTCAGGTATTAGCATATTAAGCTGCAGAAAGAGCCTTCCCTGCTGAAAATAACCCCAACAGAAACCATAGAAATGGTTTTAATGGCAATTGTATTGGTTCCTGTTGGTCTCTACTGGTAATTTGTTGCCACAACATGCCATTGGTGGCATGTTGTGTCAAGTGAATATCATTAAGGACCAATGTTGGTAAGGGTTTTAATGGTTAGCTGATGGTTTGCAGTGGTATTTGGAGTGAAAACCATTAGAATTTCTGTGATGGTTTCTGTTTTTTGTTTTTTCTTTTTTTCTTTTTTTCTTTTTTTTTTTTCTTCACCACGGTTCTCATGCTTGGTGCTCCTTCTAACAGACTGAAAGGTTGATTTTTTTTTTTTTTTTAATGAAACAAAGACACGTCTTTTCACCACATCCATTTTTGGATTTGTTATGGCTTTATATATAATTCAGACAGCTAGGCTACGTGAAAGATTGAAGATTAATTTCTAGATCAGTGCAGGAAGATCAGTCATTTCAGAAATCTTGAGATAACAAGGATAGGAATGAATAGCTGAGTGACCTCCATGAAGAGAAATGCTAAATTATGTCGAAACAGCACAGTAAAGGTGAAAAACATCACGTTAGACATCCATCTACCTCTCTGTCTGAATAGGTTTAGTGACTGTGTTATCCAGGCGAGAAACACAAGTGAGGAACAGCAGGGAGGGGAACCGTGCTCGCTTTTACAGCAAAGTCGATACACTCAGAGATGCTAACATTCATTCATGCACTGATGAGTTACACTGATCAATACACACTACTGACTACAGGTAAACCAAAGAGAGAAACGTCTGTCTGCCTGTCTGTCTGTCTGTCTGTCTGTCTGTGTAGTTTAGCGCTTAGGCCTAACTGTTTATTATTCCCCCTTTGTACACTTACACACACTTACAAAAATCACATACATTTCACACATGATCATATGTTCTTTACGTGTGATCTCTTGAATAATTTACTGGTGGAAAAACATCATGTGAAAAATGTCATCGCATTTGAAAATAATTGGATCATTCCAAATTCATATGTGAAAATAAATTCATAATTTAAAAATCCAATTATGAAACATGTAACTTCACTACATGTAATATTAGTCATTGTTTCGGTGCCCTACGTACTGCGCTATATATCCAACACCGAGCAGTTTTTGGAATCTTCTCTCAGATCTTTCAACATATTTTGACCAGTGACCCCAGGGTAAAGGCTCAAAATTCTTGTTGTGATCCCCCGCTCACACACCTACCCCCACCCCCAAACCTCCACTCAAATAATTCACAGTGGGAGTTAGTAAATATATATTTTTTAAATCATATATCGCACTATATTTAATTGTTAAACTCCTACTATTAAAGAGGGAAAGACAGCAAATGGGTTCTTTATATATTCTGATTATGAATCAGAGTGTGCAAGAGTGTGTCTCTAATAAAAGGGCTGGGCTTGTGCGTCACACTGCAGATGTAGATGTAGTTGAAATCATGTATCGCATCTTCCCTGTTACATCCAGCCTCCAACTATCCAACCTGATATTTTCTTGAGCGTGAATCCCATTTTTCACCAGAAGTGTCCGATGTAAAGGCACGTTGAATAACATGACAGCATGTTGGCTGTGGCGCCGCTGTGGTCTGGAGCAAAATGGGATTAGGAAGCACTCCAACTAATGAAGGCTAACAACATATAATAATAATAATAATAATAATAATAATAATAATAATAATAATAGGACAGTTATAAATACTATTAAATATTCCATAAATCAAGTTTATGTGCACAGAACTACATTATAAATAATGTCGGAGAACCTGACATTTGGTGTGGAACTATTGCATGCATGTCCTACATAGTACACTGCATGTCCAATAGGATATTTTGGGATTAAAGTCAGTCCATACAGTATAAAATAATGACGCCTATGCCCTAATTAGTGTACTATACTGTATGTCCAGTGTTATAGGTTTATATACAGGATAAAGGCTTCCACAACCTGCATAGCACACTATAGCACTCCTCTCTCAGTAGGTGAATTCTCCTGCTGATGATATTGTGTGGATTGTAGTCACTGTGTGAGTGTCACCCTGCACCCAGCCAAGAAAAGTGCACACTGCTGGTTTTTTTTTTTTTTTTTTTTTTATAACGAAGCAGTTGTCCTTTATTTTCATTAATTTTTTTTATCAGCTCCTCTGAAGTGCGAAGGCCGTAACAGTTATGTGTGTACTCTCTCTCTCTCTCTCTCTCTCTCTCTCTCTCTCTCTCTCTTTCGGCTGCTCTGTGGCATGTAAAACTGTAATAACTGATAGTTTTTTATTGATATGACACTTTCACGTAACACGAGCGTGACAGATCCGGTGTGATTGCGAAAGAGGAAGCAGACCATGGAGTGGTTGTAGCTCTTCTCTCTTTCACTCTTTTACATGTTACCATATAATACACAGTAAACTGGCCGTGCATCTGAGTGTCCTAGAATGCTGTTTTAGATGTTTTGTTTTCATGGTCTGAATAATATTCAGCCATTGAATGATACACACACACACACACACACACACACACACACACACACACACACACAAACACAAACACATGCTTTATCTGCCTTTTTGTCTCCATCTTTGTCCATCTTTACATATGTGTGTACAGACAGACAGTGTATACCATCGAAACTCTGACCTCCATGTATGTGTGTGTGTAGGTGTGTGTGTGGGTGGGTGTGTGTCTGGCTCACTAAGGTGTGAGTAACAGCTGCCCCCTTACGACCCCGTCAAGCCCCCCCCCCCCTTCCACCCCCGATTTCCCTGGTTCCTGGTTCCTGCACTTAACACTGAATTGATTTCAGACACTCCACATGATCCTCAAAGGGGACATGATTTCCCCTACAGACTCGGTCACACACTCCCCCCCCCCACACACTCAGTGGAACACTGGCCAAGTTGTTTGGAGGCGGCGCCCCCGTGTGGTCCCTTGGGAGAACCACAGACGCCCCAGAGCACTAAAGTAAAACCCGAGCCATGATGTGTGTGTAACGTGAAATCGCCAGGCCGTAAAAAAAGTTGTGCATAAAATCAATGCAGCGGCACTTTGAGGAATACCACAGATTTGGGAGTGTCCCTGTAGAGCTGACCTCTCTCTCTCTCTCTCTCTCTCTCTCTCTCTCTCTCTCTCTCTCTATCAATTTGGTTCTGTTTAAAGTATTTTACTGGCATTAATTTTTTTTTTCTGTCAACCATGTTCAGTATGGAACAGCAGGTCCAGATTCTACTGTAGACCCTGTTCAGTAGAGGACAGCAGGTTCAGGTTCTGCTGTAGACCCTATACGGCCACCTCTCCATTTTTTTTACTCCATCTCCAGAAATGAGAGAAAACATGCTCTCTCCATCATCAAAGGGAAGTCTCTCTTCTGTCTCACTCTCATGGGGACTGGAAATGACATGCTCAATAGTCATCACCCTGTGAAACATCTACTGAAACATCTACTGAGGTAGACACACACCTGCATTTAACCTCTCCAACACACACACACACACACACACACACACACACACACACACACACACACACACACATACTAGAATCTAGCTAATGTTAATTAATCGTGAAAACTAGCCTTGTTTCTGTACAGAAGAGCGTTTTTAGAAAATAACTGTTCTCTTGAGCATTATCTTTTGTAAATGTAAAGCTGACTAAGAATCCAGAGAAACAAAACATGAATATTAAATACTGATTGTGATCTGCTTGAAATTTAACACTCTTCAGCCTGTTCACATCAGAATATAAATGAAATATTGAATAACAAGTGTTGTATTAAAATACATTTTCACTTTCAGACCACGTTTCATATTTGGCAGAGAAAAACCTGCCATAAAAACTTAAACAATATGCCATTTACAGTGTTTAAAAAGCTGTGTTAACTCGGTGCTCAGTGTTCATGCACACTGACTTTAATACAGAAACACACACACTTGGCTTCGGCCGTCAAGCTGTGAATCCCGTTCTCTGTTCCACTGTTTTCACACTGTGTCAGGATGCCATTTTCACCACATACAGAATCTGAAAAAAGCAAACCTACAAGTATACAATATTCACCATTTTCTAGAAGATATTTCCAGTGATGGATCGAGTCCAAGCATTGTCAAGATGCAGCATTAATTTATGCGATTTGCCTTCATGAATATTGTGGCTTTTGTTGGGATTTTGGATTCCATGACAGCTTTGTGATTGGCCTAATTATGCCCAAAATAATTAATAAAACAAAACTATATAAAAAAAATATCTATTAAAAATGCAAAGATATTTGCCTTTGGTTTCACTGACATGAGATGATTGTGTGTGTGTGTGTGTGTGTGTGTGTGTGTGTGTGTGTGTGTTTAAATCTCACCTCAGTCTGCCAACTTCAGTGTATCTTTTATTATTTTTTTAATTATTGTTTTTTAAGATGGTAATTTCAACTGCTACTTGAAAAAAACACTTGTTCTGAAACATCTCAGCTGTTAGGTATTATATTGTAACCTTAAAGTTTAAATAATATTCTAGGGTTAGTGGATAGCATGTTTGCCTCGCACCTCCGTGGTTGGGGGTTCGAGTCCTGCCTCCATACTGTGTGTGTGTGGGGTGTGCATGTTCTCCCCATGCTTTGGGGGTTTCCTCCAGGTACTCTGGTTTCCTCCTCCAGTCCAAAGACATACATTGTAGGATGACTGACATCTCCAAATTATCCATAGTGTGTGAATGGGTGTGTGTTTGTGCTCTGTGATGGGTCAGTACACTGTCCAGGTTGTCCCCTGCCTTGTTCCCCAAGTGACTTGGATTAGACTCCAGGCTCCCCGTGACCCTATGTAGGATAAATGGTACAGAAAATGGATGGATGGATGGATGGATATTTTAAAATATATCCAAATGCCTGTTTGGAAATTTTGAGTTAATTGTTGATTACACCAGTGCTGCTTAATTCTGGATTGTGATTGGTCAGAAGCTGTTGATTAATTCTCTATTAATAGTGCAGCTGCAAATCACAGGTTTATATGAATCATTCTAATCATGTCTATAGTAACAGCTCATTCACAGGGATGTGTACAGTGGATACACTCTGCTAATAATAAATTACATTGATATGATGAAGTTTCCTTTAAGGACATTTGTGTAACATTTATGGAAGGAGTCTCCAGTGTCAGAGGTAAAGCTGTAACTTTAAGTTTTTCGACATCTTCAGGACAGAGGAGTTTACACTTCTTTGCAGTTCCTCGTTAACATGAGAAGCTACATTTTTAAAAATCTTATTAACTTCAAGAGAGAATAGAGAGAGGCTTGTGAGGGAATGACTGTTTGTAGCTGCTACAACGCAAGTGAGAACAGGAACTTGTTTTACAGACATTCCACAACAATAACTGTAACTATAAAGGTATAAAAAGTATAACCTGTTATTCTTTAATGAATATAATGTTGTAATTGTTGACAAATTGCTGTTGTATTGTTATAGGAAAATAATCAAGTCTAACAGTACCACACACATCAAATTTAGGAGGCAATCAGGTTTTAGTTGCAAACACAGCCTTGGTTTACCTGGTGAAGGGGGCGTGGCATATCAGTAGGGGCATGTTTGCATCCATCCATCTTCTATACCGCTTATCCTACAGAACCTGGAGCCTATCCCAGGGAGCATGGGGCACAAGGTACACCCTGGACAGGGAGCCAAGCCATCGCAGGGCACAATCACATACACACTCACACACCCACTCATACACTACGGACACTTTGGACACACCAATCAGGGTATGTTTGCATAATTATTGATTTTGGATTGGATTTGTTCCTAATGGAAAACGAATCAGTTGTTCAAAATAATTTTGACAGAAAATCAACATTAATGCTTTTCAAAATACTGTAATATAGATTTAAAATGTCTTATAACTGCAAAACTTTATTCTAGAAAATAGAAACAAAAAAATAAACAAAATAAATTAGATCACCCGAGCACCAAAATTCATCAATCAACTGATTTCATGGAAGATTCCACTGTTTCGTCTGACAATGTATTCTGCACCTGAAGTATTTGAGTCATCTGTGTGTGTGTGTGTGTGAGTGTGTGTGAGAGAGAGAGAGAGAGAGAGAGAGAGAGAGACATAATAAGCTCTGAACAAGAGTTGGCATCGGGGCACAATTAAGAGGTGCGATCAGCTCCCTCCTGCCTGATCAGTGCTATTTCCTTACTCTGGTGTGACTTGCCTTTTGGGGAACTGAACTATTTAAAGACAGAAAGCCTCAATGCTGAGAAATCTGGAGTCACGATCTGATCAGACAGCGGCAATAAATGAAAGACCAGTGAGACAGAGAGTATGTGAGAAAGGTGGACAGCTATCTCATATCATATCTGTAGTCAAAAGCCCTGTGTTTGTTAATAATAATTCATTATAATCTTTTAGATAACATTTGGGGTGTGTTTTTGGATGGGTTGAGGTGTGGCTTGGTGTGTGGTTTTGATGGTTTGGGGGTGTGGCTTGGGGTATTTGGGTTATTTTGGGATGTGGTTTTAGGGTGGTTTGGCGATAAAGACCTACCTCTTCCATGAACACGGGGGTCGGGAGTTTCGTCCTTTAAAAAACAAACAAACAAACAAAAACTTACTCTGGCTCTTGCACCTGTACTCTACACACTGCTTTTCTAGAACTCAATTAAAAGATCTTGTAGGGTAGCACTACTTGTATTGTTCTCCTCTTGATATATCGCCTTGCTTGTATTTCATCATTTGTAAGTCACTTTGGATAAAAGTGTCTGCTAAATGAATAAATGTCAATGAAAATGAGTGTGGTTTGGGGTATTATGGGGTGTGGTTTGAGGTGGTCTGAGGTGTGCTAGTTTGGGAGTATGGTTTTGGCTCATTTTGGGCTGTGGATTAGGGGGTTTAGGGTATAGTTTTGGGTGGTTTGGGGTGTGGCTTTGGTGGTTTTAGGGTGTGATTTGGGTCATTTCAGCATGTTCTTTAGGGTGGTTTGGGGTGTGGCTTTCAGTGGTTTTGGAGTGTAGTTTTGGGTAATTTTGGGCTGTGGTTAAGGGGGTGTGGGTTGTGGTTTTGGGTGGTTTCAGGGTGTAGTCTGGGGTCATTTTGGGTCATGGTTTAGGGTAGTTTGAGGGCAGGGTCTGACACTAGAAATAAGGTAAAGGCAACAACAACTTCACGTGAATAATCAGGAGTTAATTCTTTTTTACACAACCTTTGATTCATAGACACTTCCCATACTATATTTTATATTAAATATTACATCTTGTATGCATGTTTTTTATTACACACACACACACACACACACACACACACACACACACACACACACAGTGGTGCTTGATAGTTTGTGAACCCTTTAGAATTTTCTATATATCTGCATAAATATGACCACATGATACACTTCCACAAACATGTGTTGTGAAGATCAGACCTTGATAGATCCCTGTTCTTTAAATAAAACAGGACGTCACTCACTCACACCTGATCATCATCCCATTGATTGAAAACACCTGACTCTAATTTCACCTTCAAATTAACTGCTACTCCTAGAGGTTCACATACTTTTGCCACTCCAGATATGTAATATTGGATCATTTTCCTCAATAAATAAATGACCAAGGATAATATTTTTGTCATTTTGTTTAACCAGGTTCTCTTTATCGACTTTTAGTACTTGTGTGAAAATCTAATGATGTTTTAGGTCACATTTATGCAGAAATCCTACATTCAAAAGTGTAACCTTATCTGTTGTTTCAACCACTGATCATCTTTTCCTCTGCAATGTTGCCATCTTGTGGACATCACATGACAACCATCCCAGTTTATTTCCTTTATTTCCTGAACCCTTTCATACATAAATTAATTAAAATATTCTTTAGATGTTTAATGTTTTTTAAAAAAAAACTTTATATTGCATGTTATGTAAATTTTTCCATTTTCTAAATATCACTTAAACTATATTATAATATTATATATATATATATATATATATATATATATATATATATATATATATATATATATATATATATATATATATATATATATATATATAAAATCTTATAAGTTTGCAAATATACTCGAGAGACATTGGGCAATAGGCAATGTATGGAGGGGGTACATTAAGTTTATTTAAAGGCTTAAATTTAAAAAAAAAAAAAACACATTCAAGCTAGAGAGCAATGGAAAACAGGGAAACTATTTTCAGTGATTTGTACTAATAATAATATCTCAGCGAGTGAAGATATGTTGAATAAAGGAAATGTTATCTAATATTAGACCGTTACACATATTTAATCACTTAAAGCTTACAATGTTCTTATAAATTTAAATAAAAATATCTATTTTTAAAATTAAATATTATATTAGTTAAATTAGCTTGAATTAAAGATATGTTCCCTTTCAAAGGGAATTCAACGTTGCGTGAGCTCAGCGCTGTGGGAAGAGCCCTTGCACGAAACGGTATCTGAAGCTTGTGTAACATCATGCCTATTTATAGGCCTGCCATGATCAGGTGACATAGCAATTAAGCGTCGCATAATATAAAAATGGGACCTGTGAACTGTGCCATCAGTCTTATTATCTTCATCAAGACAGTCGTTTGGGTAACGCTCGCGTAAAGACGCTTCATTTCCTCTCTACGTTTTCAAAAAAAGAAAGAAAAATCTCTTTACTTTTGTGTCCCAAAAAAAGAGAAAAAAGTATTATGAGTGAGGGAGAATTCAGGAAGTGTGTCACGCCGTGCTCTCGTTTCATCAAGGGGGGAGGACAGAAACACTTTCTGTGTGAAGTGTGTAGGAGTGGGGCACGACAAGGCAGCCTCGAGGTGTCTGACTGTGCCCATTGTGAATGGCTTAGGTCCTGGAGATCTCGTATGGATCTGGAAGACGAGCGCTGCTCTATCTCTTGCTCTGTCTTTTGGGGTCTGGCTCTCTGCAGGATTTTGGAGTTCGCGTCACAACTCTTTCCACTATGGAAAGCCAAAACACCCACCCTGAACGTATGAGTTGTGTTAAAGTAAAGTTAAAGTTGTGCTGTTTGCATATAAAGAGCTGCTTGAAGTGATTACTGGTGCAGTTAAATCTACACTGACCCTGGGAAGCGGAAATGGCTCGTAGCAGGCTGGATGAGTGCATTCTGCCCAGTGAAAAGAAATCTCCCTCACACCGCAGAAGTTCATGATGAAATATCACGCTTCTAGGGAAAACAATACATTAGCCGTACTTATAACCGCACAAGATCTGATTATTCGGCCATCGTGGGGAGTGAATGGCACGGCTATTTAGCTATGCTGAAGGTGGAGGAGGTGCTTGCGAGCTACCTCTCTCTATCAACAGCTTTGCCTTGTAAGCCATGTAAGGCCACCTCTGCGTTGGTGGGCAAGGCCTATGTGACAGCGGGTCTCGCTTGTGGGTCACTGCATACAATGGCAGTGTTGCAGACCTACCAAGCAGACCTGCTGAGTGAGCTCGACATTTGGGAAGTTATTAGTACCCACAGTACTACTGTAGGGCCTCCCCTAGTCAAGGCCGTCCCAAGTTTTGAGTCTTCTCTGGTCAGCGAGCTGTCACAGGGCAACTATTGGTTTGACTCCAACAGAATGTGGAAGAGTTAATGCCACTAAAAGACCATCTGGCAGCATGGAAACTACTGCCATATGTGTCTCCATGGGTTCTGTCTACTGTAGAAAAGGGTTACCGGATACAGTTCAGAGCTCGACCCCCTGGTTCAGAGGTGTTCTCACACAGTAGTCAGCACAGAGCAGAACCCAAACTTAGCACAGGAAGTAAGATCCCTCTTGAACAAGGGGCCACAGAACATGTTCTTTGAGTGAGGGAGGTTTTCACAGCCGTTATTTCCTGGTCCGTAATAAAGATGGGAGTATGCGGCCAGTTTTAGATCTACGTTATCTGAACCTTACTCTTCAAACATACAGGTTCAAGATGCTGCCGCTCAAACTTATCATTCTACAGATTCAGTTCGAGGACTGGTTTGTGACAATAGATCTAAAAGACGCATATTTCCACATAGAAATATTTCATTGTTTGAAATTTGAAAAGTCGGGGGTTTCGTCCAAGGACGTTTCGTCCAAGGACGAAACCTCTTAGAGTAATCAGTGTCACGCGGCGATGCCTACGTGCTCTGAGCATTTGGAGGTGTCCCGGGTTTCTAGGCTCGGGTCACACTCTAGGGGCGTCTCCTTATCGCAACACGGTAATGACACACCTCACGGGCTGGAGCACGGACTTAGACAGCTGTCCAGCTCATGGTCTCTGGAGCGGCCCTTATCTGGAGTGGCATATAAATCGCCTAGAAATGTGGGCCGTATTTGTAGCACTGTAATTCTTTCTTCCTCAATTGAGAGGTCACCATGTGTTAGTTGTGACAGACAACACAACGGTGGTCTCATATATCAACCACATAACCACCAGGGTTATGTTCATGCACCCTATTCAGGCAGGCACAACTAATTCATCCCTGGGTGGAGGGGAAGTTTTTGTCAATGAGTGCAATGTACATTCCGGGCAATTGGAATGTGGGGGCACACATCCTGTCAAGGCAGGGGCTGAGGCCCGAGGATTGGAGGCTCCATCCACAAGTGGTGGAGTCCATATGGCGGCGGTTGGAAGTGAATGTGTTTGCCTCCGAGGAGACAACACACTGCCCGCTGTGGTTCGCCATCACTCTTCCCATACCACTGGGGCTGGATGCCATGGTGTACAAGTGGCCGAGGTCACATCCAAACGCTTTTCCCCCGCTTGCTCTGCTCACATAAGCTCTAGTGAGAGTTCTCCAATACCGTCTACATCTGCTGCTAGTAGCACCTTATTGTCCAGCTCGAATATGGTTTTCAGAGATAATATCCCTGCTAGACAGCACTCCTTGGGAGATTCCCGTTCGCAGGGATCTACTGTCTCAAGCCTGAAGAACTGATTTATCAGCCTCGGCACCAACTATGTAACTCAGAAGAGAGGTAATTAGTTAAAGCAGGAAGTGTTTCAGGACTCTAAACCAGCTGAGAGAGATTGTATAGTGATGTGCAACCCATAGCCCTGAAAGCAATATTTCACACAGCACAGGTCACAACAGAATTATTACAGTTTATTTAACTTTAAAGGATGAAAATAACTGCAGGAGGAATTCCTTTAGAAGCGTCCAGAATTAAAAAGCTGTCTCGTGCAAACACACCTCTACACTTCATACAGATTTATATTGAAGAAGAAAAAACTAAAAATATAAAAAGTATTTTCCCAGCATAATCTTGTACAGTTGAGTGTAGAACTGGAATCTAATCTAAAATATTGTCAAAATAACAAAATATATTTAGCTGCTTTCTAGACCGTCTGCCTCGCTGCAAATGCTAGTTCACACATGTCTGTATACCTTTTGGACCTGTCCATCAGGTTTCCATGTCAACTTAAATATTCCATCTTAACTTTAATATTTCATGCCTATTATTTTGGGACACATATTTATCTCAGCCTAAAGATGTTAAGCACACTGATGAGCACAGATTTATTTATTTTAACAATATTATGATAGCTGTCTTTAGCTAAGTCTTCAATAACTAACTAGATTTTAAATTTAAAAGTATTAACTATTCTAGAAGATCCACAACGTAGGTTTGAGGAGGATGTGGGAGGTTTTTGAAATTCAAATACTAACTATAATAGGAAAATTGTATAGTTATAATACTTAAGGAAGTGAGGCAGTCTTAGCACAAATGCACCCAGATGTAACTAAGCAGCTTTAACCAGTAAAACTGAGAGATCAGTGAAGTGAGAGAGAGATTTACATGAAGACGGCCGAGTGATCCTCTTTCTCCCAGAATA
Organism: Ictalurus furcatus; assembly: GCF_023375685.1. Lineage (NCBI taxonomy): Eukaryota > Metazoa > Chordata > Actinopteri > Siluriformes > Ictaluridae > Ictalurus > Ictalurus furcatus. The sequence goes on from NC_071268.1 coordinate 30,412,439, forward strand.
GAGCAGCACTTTCACCAGATGTTCAACTTCCTTCAGCCAAACTCACTGAAGCACAACACACAGCACTGAATCTACAGCTAAACACACTCTCTCATCACACTGATAATGACTATTCACTCTAATAAAAGAACACACAATGTCCAAAATGAAGCTTTATTTCAGCAGAGCAAAACTACAGGAAGAGCAACAGGACAGTGAAGAGAGTAAAGACAGAAATGTCAGCATTGTGTAGAATTGAAACTCTATTGTAGATGGATGTGTAAGCAGCTCAGTGTTCAATTCTATCTTGGAGCTGTTAGACTTCACACTGGCTCTTTCTGAACGTGACCGGATGATCGACGTTGTCATGGGAGACCTTACAGACAAACTCCTCCCCCTTTTCCCAGAGTGCTTTGCTGAGGGTCAGGGTGCTGCTGCGTGTGTACCCGTCCTTCTTCTGTTCTTCTGCGCTGGTCAGAACCCCGTCCTTCACCTCTGAGCCGTCCACTGTCCAGCTCACCAGCGCCCCCTGTGGAGAGTAGGCAGACAGCAGGCAGAGCAGCGAGGCCGATCCCTCAGACAGCTGCAGAGAGGAGGGAGGGAGCAGAGACACGGAGGGCTTCACCGTGGGACCGGCTGGAGACCACAAACACACAATAAACACACATTTACACACGCTGACACAACATTTACTCATCACTGCTGATTCACATTACTGCAGTTCAGTAGAAACATCTGGAAACTTCGATGACCTTCAGCAGCATCTATAAACTCTACCCATAGACATAAAAACAGAACCTAACTCTAAATGAACAGAGACACATGGGGGGCTTCAATTCGGGAGCAGTTTCAGAATCAGAATCGGCTTTATTGCCGAGCGTGCTCACACATACAAGGAATTTGTCTGGAGAAACATCAGTCCATTTGGTTTAAAGTCCACTAACAAACAAAGAGAACATGTGGAAGCCATCAGCTTTAACTCCACACCATAATCCATCTTCTTTCTGATGTAGTGTTCACCCAGTTCTATTCAGTACTGTAACTGCATCCAGTAGTCACACTGTATTCCAACACTGAAACACTCAGTGAGTGTATTCTGTAAATGTTCTGAACTCCAACAGAGACAAAACCGGAAACTCTGCAGCAGCACAAATGTGTTCCAGCAGCAGGAGAACATTTACTAGTTACTCTTTACATCGTGGACCGAGCAGAACTTTGATCAGATTTATTCTGGTGTTGATACTCAATGAAAATGAATCACTAGACTCTGAACTCAAGGTGAATTTAAACAGCACAAACATCTGGATTTATTCTCTCACTTTTAACGATGAAATATAATCATTACAATCAACACAAACAAATAAATGTATTTAAGATACTGATTTTTTACACACTAACCTTCATAACAAACATTTAAAATGATTCATTTTCAACTTTTCTAAAGTTTCTTCAATAATCAAATTAATAATAAAAATGAATTCATGAATTTATTCCATTTTAAATAAAGAAGAGAGACTTACTGACGATGAGTTTGGTTCCTCCACCGAAAGTGATCCACAGTGATACATTCTAATGAAGCCGTCGTACAAAAACCTCTGTTACACTACAGTGACCACACACACACACACACACACACACACACACACACACACACACACACAGTTGTGGTGTTTGCATATGTGTGCTGTGTCAGTGCTGCACACACTTTAAGAGCTGTAGTGCTGATCAGAGTGTGTTCAGTCCTTTCAGAGCCACTGACACGCAGCACAATGATGATGGTACTGATTCTACTGCTGGGGACACTGGGACTCCTCGCTCACCGTGAGACTCTCTCTTTACTTTTATTATTCATACACATCATCACATCACTCTCACACTCATTACTACATTTGTTGACATTATTTTAACTCTGCATCCTTTTCTTTAGAGTCCTTTGGGGAAATCGTCATGACTCAGTCTCCAGGGTCTCAGTCTGTTTCTCCAGGACAATCTGTTACTCTCACCTGTACATCCAGTCAGAGTGTTAGCAATGTCCTCGCCTGGTACCTGCAGAAACCTGGAGAAGCTCCTAAACTCCTGATCTATGCTGCAACTTCTCGTCAGTCTGGGATTCCAGATCGTTTCAGTGGCAGTTATTCTGGTTCACAGTTTAGTCTAAAAATCTCTGGAGTTCGGTCTGAAGATGCAGGGGATTATTACTGTCAGCAGGATTACAGCGGGTACACACAGTGTTATAGCATGGTACAAAAATCTCCCTCAGCTGTAGAGGAAGTGCTCTGACTCAGAAACACACACTGATCTGAGAACAGCTGCAGAGCTGCTAAAGCTGCACTCCACTGAACATCATCAAACGTGTTGATGTTTAAAACATAATCATTCCTGAAAAGCAGAAAACTCTTCATCAGCTGTTCCTTCTGTGATGAAAAATCAGCTGATGTGTGTAATGGTATATGATGATTTCCACCTTCTGCTAAGAGGAGCAGTGTCTATAATAATAATAATAATAATAATAATAATAATAATAATAATAATAATAATAATAATTTTAAAATTATTTAAAATGTGAATTTATGGGAATAATTGATGCTTAATAATTTTGGCAAACAAGTCTTTACAAAGCATTAGTTGCACATTTCTACACAACAGATCCCCAATTGTGAACTTATACATGTGTTTATAAATAAAGTTTAATTTATATTTAATAAATATTTATGAGTGTCAAATTTGGCCTTTTTGAACAAAGAACAAGATCAAACAATATAATATAACCCATTCAATATAATCCTATAGAATACTTATAGAATGTAGTTTTCTCCAAAAAGAGTGTTTGTATCTATTATTCAGGGTCTAAAGCTAGTGTTATGTGATTTTTTAATGAAGTAAACGTGGACTTTTATAGGCCCATTACAGAACAAAAAACACCTAAGCTAATATGGTACATTCTAGAGACATTTATAATTGATCCTAGAATAGAGCCTTGTGGAACACCAAACTTTACCTGTGTACACATATAGAAGTCACCATTAAAATTTTCAAAATGATAATGATCAGTCAATACGACCTGTGCCAGGAGACAGCCGTTCCAGTAAACAAAACATTTATAGTCTTTCTAAGAGATTATTATAATCTATGGTATCAAACGCTGCACCGAGATTGATCAGCACAAGGAACGAGACACAACTCTGATCTGAGGCCAATCTAGAGATTAGAAGCACATGCCCTAGTTTTTCTGTGTCTTGTAGGATTAACACATTTCTTTTTTTGGCTGCATCTTTGATGACACTAAGCAGTTTTAGTGATCTTACAACAGGTACATACATATCAATAATGAAAAAGCCACATAGGTTCTAACCTGGAGCTTACTGTACGAATAGGCAGCAAGCACTAGGATTAAATCAGAAATTACATGCAGACTTGGTATGCAACATCAGTACATCTGTTTTATTGCCAAGCTGTTTTGTAGCAGTATTCTGTTTGGTGTAGCTGTGCCATTGATTAATACAATTGTGCAACATCATCAAAAAAACAACAACAAATGTATGTCAACATTGTTTACAAAACCTATGTCTAAGTGGCTTATGCTTACAAATTATAACATGATATTTTGTAATTACAGTAATTATAAAATATCATATTTTCAACCTGCCATTATTGGAAATGCTTAAAGACAAGAAACGTATGGTTTTCTTAGACAGAAAGCTGTTCTTTTACTTAAAATAAATCATCTCTGTTCTAGATAGAGCAGGATGTGGTTTTGTATATATATATATATACAGATACACAGCAGTGAATATGCCTACATCCTGTGCTTGTGGTCATGTTGTTTGGCTACTTTTCAAAGCTGTGAGAGAGTTTTACATTTGAATGACTTTTGTGCAACTAAATAGCTATTTCACCACGCATTCTCAAATTTATAGATCAGTATTTCAGCTTTAATTTCTCTTGCACTGCTGCAATTCCTACAGTATTTCTCCCAATTTGGATGAAAATACCCTCATGCTAAGTAGGTTCATATTAAGCTCATATTCATTATACTATGTATACAATAACAGATACAATAACAACTTTGAAAACAGCCCCAACTTTTTTGGAATGTGTTGCATGCATCAATTTCAAAATAAACGTTTACCTTAAAAAAAAAAAACAAAACAAAACAAAAAAAAACCTATACAGTTGATTAAGTAAAACATTAGGATTTTCCATACTGTCCCAACTTTTTCAGAATTGGGGTTGTGATATTTCTGAGATGAAAGAAGGCTATTCTAGTAATATTATCTACATGAACTTCAAATGAAAGTCTGGAGTCAATAATCATTCCAAGGTCTTTTACTGCAGAAATCAGCATTTAAGCAAGATCATTTCCTCCTATTCCCTCTTTCTTGATAAAGAGACAAAAAGGAAAGTGAAAGGAAGGCTTTTATTTGAGATGATTTCCTTCTTTAACATTACACAGATTGAGACCTGCAACCAGACTTATCTCTCTCCTGAAAACACACACACACACAGGTACGTGCTGTCTCACACACAAATGTTGCGTGCTTATTTAGCAATATGTGGTTTAAAGATGAGTCATACTGTTGCATGTCAGTAGAGCCACAATCTCACACACCTGTCGTGTTCATTCCTCAAGAAAACAGAGAGCTGGGGTAGTTGACTTGCGTGAAGTTGGCCCCACACCCAACGCAAAACTTTGGCAAAATAGTATAAATTATTTGTGCTGGTTCGTGCTAATAAAAGCTTAGTTTGTGCTGCTTCGGTTTTGTAGATATTAAAAGAGTATTTACAGGTTATTCTGATGTCACTCAGCCCCCCCCCCACCCCCCCACCCCCCACCATGCTCCAAATTCACTCTAAATAGTCTTGTTTGTTGGTGCTTCATTTGTGCTGGTTGTGTGCTGATAAAAGCTTAGTTTTTGCTGCTTTCATTTTTCAAATATTAGACATTGACTTATAGGCGCAAATCTCCTTGGTGTGAGGACTCTTTTAGAGTCGAATTGCCGAAAATTTTATCAAGACAAATCATATCATCATTTGTTCAATAAACAGTTATCTTTATTTCATTCACTGGTCTCTCATGATTGAACTTTTCATTTATTTACAAGGAGAATCATCTGCTACACTTCACTGCCACCACTAGGTGACACTTCTGTTCTCGATGCTTTTGTGGAAATTAGTGTTAAGTTAGTATAGGAAAAGTCGATATAGTTACTAAATCAAAATTCTGGTCAGTGTAAGTACAATGTTTTAACACTGTCAGTTACAGTATTATTAGTTAACTTCAAGCATAATGGTACAACATTCAAGAGAGCTAAGATTGTCAATGTTTATTGAACAGAAAACTCATTGCTAATACTAATATGGCTAATGGAGCTATGAAATGCTAATTACAGCTGCACATGTGACTCATGTTAATTTTTTGAATACGTTGTGCATTTATAGGTAAACATTACCATATTGGTCCTAATATAAGATATAATATCCTTATATATTATTACTATATTATATTTTTCTTGTATTCATGCAAATACAGTCATACATGAAAATAAGTTCATACTGTACATGACATTTTTTGAGTCAGGAATATTTCAGTGGTTAATTATGTTTTGCTCATGCCGGATGCCCATGAAACCAGCAGTGGACAGGGATTCATCAAAAGAGGCCATAGTCCAAAATGGCAACATAGCTACATTGTAGCCCCTTTGAGGTTATAAGCTGGGAGATTCAGGAGAAATTCAACTTGATGAGCACAGGAAATCAGCCAGACAAGAAGTGAGGGTGCCCTCTGGTGGTCTGGGGGTAGAACATCAATGTCCATTGTGCACATGACTGAGTCATTCAAAGTCAAAGCTAGCTTTATTGTCATTTTTAGCACATTGCATGGCAATAGATAAAAGGGGAGGGGGGGGGGGGGCGGGGGTGTTCACATTTAGACATGGCTGTTCAGAAGTCTGTCTGCTTGTGGAAAAACTAACCCTAACCCTAACCCAGACTTCCTGAGTCTGGATGTTCTGACCTGAATACTTCTTAGCCTTTTCCCAGATGGGAGGGGCTTAAACCAGTTGTAAGATGGGTGAGAGGGGTCCTGGTGAGTACACTCTCATTGACACATCTGTAGAAACCAGTGAGGATGGAGGGCGGCATGCCAACTCTTCAACCTTCTTAGAAAATACAGGCATTGTTGGACTTTCTTTACTGAGGAGGAGGTGTTCAGTGACCGTGTCCAGTCATTGGTGATGTGTACGCCAAGGAATTTGAAGGTCTGTGTTGTTTCAAGTATCATCTCTTTTGTCTTGTTTACATTCGACGGAAGATCATTATTGCTGATGAGCCTCACAACTGTGGTGTCATCTGCAAACTTTATGATGCTCTTACACACCATCATGAGTCAGCAGGGTATATAACAGTGGGCTCAATACACAGCCCTGTGGTGCACCGGTGCTCAGTGTGATGGTACGGGAGGTCTGTGTGTTGACAAGTATCCAGTTGCACATTCTGTACAGTTGTGTGCTTCCAAATTTGTGGCAACAGTTTGTGGAAGAACCACGTATGGGTGTAATGATGTGATGGTGTTTATATCTATAATTATATTCAGACTATGATCTTATAGGGGGGAAAACACAATAAGAAATGTTACTGTTCTTTTGTTAACTTTAGTTTGTGTTTACAGGTACAATGATGCGCGTCTTGCTTCTGGCTCTGCTGCTCACTCAGGTTTGCTGTGGTATGAACCTAGACACCGACTGGATATCCTGGAAAACTGAATTCAATAAAAACTACAACAGTGTGGTGAGAACACTCACATTAAATATTAATTTATGATATAAATAAAAATAGACAATAACATTTCAAAATGCATAACACTACAATACACAAGCCAGCCACTCCACCATTAGATATACACCCTGGCATGAATCTGCAACTGCTCCTCCCAGAAACAACAAGGTTGTTATAACGAAAAGCAGTAGCTACTATAATTGCTGTATTTAAAAAAAGAATTCCATGAGCCTAGCGACAAAAAGTTGTAAAGACAACCCTTATGCAAAGAAACTAAAGCACAGAACCTGAATGAAAGATTAAAACAGAGAGAGAGGGTCATGTGCAATACAAAAGCTTAACGTTATAGGTAATAGTCATAATAAGACAACAATATAAAGTTGAGCAATCAGCATCAATTGCTAATAATTATTTAAACATTCATTGCATATTCATTACAAATGCAAGATTATTTTATTCTATTAAATATGCCCAATGGTGTTAAAGAAGGTACTTTTTGTTGTACAATTAGCTACTGTTCTAATGACATGTTCTAATTCTTCCCAACAGAAAAAAAAAAATTACTGTGCTAATTACTGTGTCTGTGTGTGCAGTAGTTTAGTTAGTGAAGTAGTTTGCATGTATAGCTCCTATGCAACAACACCCTACTGAAATCAACTGGTTGTTAATATCAAACTTTATGCACTTTTCTTTTTCACCACACTTTAACGACAGTCTCTTAAATTTCAGCAACACAGTTGCTTGGGAGATGCTGAAACAGGAGTTTCCTTAAATTGATCAAATGGATGTAGTTAGGTCTCCCTTCAATGTCACATTCAAATCCATCCATCCATCTTCTACCGCTTACTCCTTCTTCAGGGTCACGGGGGAACCTGGAGTCTATCCCAGGGAGCATCGGGCACAAGGCAGGGTACACCCTGGACAGGGTGCCAATTCATCACAGGGCACAATCACATACACACTCACACACTCATTCATACACTACGGACACTTTAGACACGCCAATCAGCCCACCATGCATGTCTTTGGACTGGGGGAGGACACCGGAGTACCCGGAGGAAACCCCCGCTGGAGGTGTGAGGCGAACGTGCTAACCACTAAGCCACCGTGCGCCCTCACATTCAAATCATGTAGTTTAAAATCCAGCCTGGGGCTGCGTCACCAGCTAGGCCGCCTTTGGCCACCAGAGGGAGACACAGGACCGCTCTGAAATAATCAGGACCAATGAGCCACACCTGTCCCCCTGGCTATTGAAGAGCAGCACGCAGGTACTTGTGCACTAAGAAAATTCCTACGTCCCAACTGGCGTACTAGCTGTGTTAAATAGTGTTCCAAATGGTAGTGTGTAGAAATAAGGATCCCAAAGATACCCAAATGGTCCACTATTTCTAGTAGATTTTTAAAATGTGGATACATGGACACTTTTTCAGCTAATATTCCCCACAACTCCATACATGATTGAGGCAGAGCTTTTTGACAGCTTGCTTTGCCGAATTCAAGGACAGAGAGAGGTGTAAATGAAATATGGAAAAATAAATCAAGGGAATGATAAATGAAATGATATAGTATAAATTATATAAGGAATAATGAAAGAAGAAAAGCTGAAATGCCACAAGGAGTGTGTTTACTGTGACAGCGTTCTCTTCTGTTAAACAAAGTGTTGGTATGTCGCAATAATACTCAAAAGTAGGTACTTTTTCTTTACAAAAAGAGTACATAGTTTAGTACATAGAATAAGCATGCCAATTGGGGCACAGGGTTTGTTTCAGAGTCCTGGCAAAAGATTTGGTCAGTATTTTGGGGCATTTAGAAACTTAATATTCCATGAAGCAGAAGGTATTATAAAGCTAGTCCATATGAACTCTCTAAAATATAATACAAAGGCAGGTCCTTACCTTTTAGAAGTTATGTCAACAGGTTTTATTGCAGTCATTAAAAAAAATCCACCTCATTATATCCAGGACAAAGTTTTTTTTCCCCCCTGTACTCAACTTCGTATTTTCTGTGGTCCAACATTATGACCGTTAGCTAGCTAATATTAAAAACCAGTAAACCAAAGACAAATATGATTAACATGCAACTTAGCAAATTAAATGTAAATATTTATTCACAGATTTATTATTCATTTGGGGCAGCTTAAGTTAGCCTGTGCATAAATCCGGCCATGCTAAAAGGATGTCAATACAGGAAGGGTCTCGAGAATGGAATGTAGTCCAAAACTGGACTTGAGTCCTCCGGCCGTACTTTATGGAGAAAAATAATAAAAAGTTGCTTTCCAAATGAAAGGTTAAGTAACTTATTAGCATTGTTTTGTGTTCAGTTGAGACTGTTGTGTGTGTGTGTGTGTGTGTCTGTCTGTCTGTCTGTCAGCGGGAGGAAGCATACAGGAGAACAATTTGGGAGCAGAAAGTTTTGGAAGTGATGAAGCACAATGAAGAAGCTGCAGCAGGACTACACACCTTTACCATTGGGATCAATCACCTTTCAGACATGGTATGATCCTGTTTGCTCCCATGGTCCTTTGTGATGCCAATGGGGTTATTGGGGTGTGAGGGAAAGAAAAACTCTTTCTCTCTATCCATTTGACCTTTGTGTGTGTGTGTGTGTGTGTGTGTGTGTGTGTGTGTGTGTAGACAGCAGAAGAAGTCAGCGCTAAACTGAATGGTCTGAGGGTGGAGAATTTTCCTCCTCAGGATGCTAATGAGAATTTCACCTTTCTGAATGATTTCCCCCTCCCTCCCAGTGTGAACTGGACTGAGGATGGATTTGTCACCCCTGTCCAGAACCAGGTATATATGTGTATTATGAGCTTTTCAACAAACACAATAACAAATGTTATATGTGCTTTTTCTGTTTTGTGTAAAACTCAGGAAATATAGCATTTCACTTCACATACACTGACCTTCCAATAGAATAGGAACACCTGTACACCTGCTCTTTTATGCAGTTATCCAATCGACCAATCATGTGTCAGCAGCACAATGCATACAATCATGCAGATACAGGTCAAGAGCTTCAGTTAATGTTCACATCAAACATCAGAATGAAGAAAAAGTGTGATCTCTGTGACTTCAACTGAGGTGTGGTTGTTGGTGCCAGATGGGCTGGGTTGTGTATTTAAGAAACTGCTGATCTCCTGGGATTTTCACACATAACAGTCTCTAGAGTTTACACAGAATGGTGCAAAAAAATAAAAAACAAGTGAGTGATAGTTCTGTTGGTGGAAATTCCTTGTTGAGAAGAAATGCCAGAAGAAAATGGCCAGATTGGTTCGAGCTGCCAGGAAGAATATAGTAATTAATATAATCACACTTTACAACCATGGTGAGCAGAAAAGCTCTGTCAGCCAAGAACAGGAATCTGATGCTGTCATGGGTACAGACTCACCCAAAAATGAAAATTAGGGCAAAAAATCACCTGTCCAGTTTCGGTGACTGGATGGTTTGATGTAAATATTAACTGAAGCTCCTGACCTGTATCTGCATGATTTTATGCATTATGCTGTTCCCACTTGATTGGCTAATTGGATAACTCCATAAATGAGCTGGTGTACAGGTGTTCCTTTTAAGGTGGATGGTGAGTGTATATCTTTATTTTATGTGTGTCTGTGTTTCGGTGTAGGGTGAATGCAACTCATGTTGGGCATTCACTGCAGTTGGAGCTTTAGAAGCTCAAATAAAGAAAAAGAAGGGACGGCTGGTTCCTCTGAGTGTTCAGAACCTGGTGGACTGCAGTGATAAAGAAGGAAACTATGGCTGCCTTGGAGGACTCATGACTAATGCCTTTAATTACATTATAAACCATAGGGGAATCGGCAAGGCTGCTGATTACCCTTATGTAAAAAAGGTCTTTTTCCCCCCTTTTTTTGCTATTTTATGGATTCCTACAAATGTTCAATCATTTATCTACATCCTAATTTCTTCTGACAAACCATTATATCACTCAGTATATAATAATGAGGAGGAGATTCTTATTATTATCGTTAGTTTTACTATTATCATTGTTATTATTGCTGTGTGTATGTACACTTTATTGAAGTCCACATCACCACCATCACCACAACCGCCAGATTTTAATGAAATCTTCACACAGTTAACCAAATAATATGATAACACCACATGTCCTTTGTTACCAGTTTAGTTTATTTTTCTGGAAACATCATGCCAAAGACTTCATTATCCAATATTTTTTAATTCTCTTACTGTGAAGAACATTCTGTTAACTAAAATTGTCATTTTAATGTTTATTGTGTAGAACGGGACATGCCATGACACTCATAAATATGGGCATTGTTCTGGTTTCTGGGTTCTTCAACGTCATAATGAGTTCGAGCTGCAGAAGGTGGTGGCTAACATTGGACCGGTTGCAGTGGGAATTAATGCTGACCTGGATTCATTTCACCAATACAAGACTGGTAAGCCACATATACATTGAACAATGAAGACCTTTCTTGCAACGACTGTCATCATATCTGATAATGACAAGTAGTTCTCTGATCAGTGTTTAGATAATGAAATGCATGTTCACACCTGGCGGCTAATTAGTTTGTTTTAGTTGTAAACCCTGTTTGGCATGGTGTATGAATTCTAGCTTTGACAGTTCCTCAACCTCAGCTACATCACTCTAGTTCATAATGGGTCTCAACTAGAGATGTGGGCAGGACTGTTTTTATGAATCGCGTGGTTATTACATGGATATAAAAAGTCTACCCATTCCTGTTAAAATGGCAGGTTTTTGTGATAGAAAAAATTTAAACTGAGATAAAATAATGTCAGAACAGTTTCTACCCAAACTATGAAATTATAACGTATAAGAATTATGTGAAAAACAATCAAACATTTTAGAGAAAAATGTCGGAAAACCTCCCAAAAAACTAATAATAACCTGGTAGCATAAGTGTGCACAGGCTTTAATAATTGGGGGTGTGGCTGTGTTCAGAATGAAACAATCACATTCAATCTCATGTTCAAATGCAATTATCATACAGCTGTCATCAATTAAATTATTCTGATTAACCCCAAATAAAGATCAGCTGTTTCTGAAGGATTTTCTTCACATCATCTTGGTTTCATCTGACTGCTGAAGCCATGGTCCACAAAGAGCTTGCAAAGTATGCATGTTATCTCACTTGTTGAAAGGTATTGTTCAGGAGAGGAAAGAAATTCCCATACATTAAATGTACCATGGAACACTGTGAAGGCCATCATCAACAAATAGAGAAAATGAGCATCACAGTGACATCACCAAGAACAGGACGTCCCTCCAAAATTTACAAAAGGAGAAGACAGAAACTTACCAGGGAGGCTGCCAAGAGACCTACAGCAACATCTAATGAGCTGCAGAAACATCTGACATGTACTGATTACTCCCTGCATGTGACAACCATCTCTCATATTCTTCACATGTCTGGGCGATGGGGTTCTCCTGTGTACATTTCTCCGACGCATGTATATGTACAAACCCTGTGTACATTTCTCCGACGCTTTCTAAAAAAAAAAATTGTCTCCTGTTTATATCTCTACCTGCTTAGTACACATTATCTGTTCTTTCCGAATAATATGTGTGTGTGTGTGTGTGTGTGTGTGTGTGTGTTAGGTATTTATAGTAACTATTCGTGCCCAAGGCATCCATTGAATCATGCTGTTCTGGTGGTTGGATATGGAAAAGAAGAAGGGCAGCAATACTGGCTGATCAAAAACAGGTTATACAGACACACACACACACGCGCGCAGTTTCACTGCTATTCATTTGTGCTACTGTTGGAAATGATTTTAATCTAACAAAGTTTGATTATGAAGTTATTGGCTAAAATACCCCCCCCCCCTCTCTCCCTCCAGTTGGGGTACTGATTGGGGAGAGGGGGGCTATATTCGAATGGAGCGAAACAAGAATCGGTGTGGAATCGGCGGCTATAGTGTTGTCCCCATTGTCTGAACTTATTTCTCTCATATCACCTTTTAATCTGTTTTTCTTTTCTTGCTATTATCGACTAATTCGTAAGTTTGAGTTTCTCTTATGTATTTTAGCATCTGGTGGTCATAATGAAAAAACATTTCTGTTTTTGGAATGAATGAAATCCAGAGTTGCTTATATTGTATACTTATATTGTTTACAATTATATTGTAATCCATTCTTCATATAATTGAAAATAAATGTTATTAAATGTTATGGTATCATGAGTAGTTCCTCCACTGTGGCTCCTCTAACCCTCTGGACCTGTCTGATTCATCCTGAGCTCTGTTCTCCATTCTCTGTTCCCAACCCTACATTCACACTAGAAAGTGTGCCATGCCTTAGCCGGCCAAGGTAATGTCAACAGATTTACCTCAGCCTGTTAGAACTGCTCACATTAGACCATCAGGCTTTTTAAAATTGCTAACTCAGTTAACTTTTTTATGTGATTGGCATTTCACAATTGTCCATAGTGTGTGAATGTGTGTGTGATGTGCCGTGTGATGGGTTGGCACCCTGTTCAGGGTATCCCCCTCCTTGTGCCCCAAGTTCCATGGGATAAGCTCCTTGTGACCCTGTGTAGGATAAGCAGTAAAGAAAATGGATGGATGGAAGAAAAGTGAGTGAGAAGGGGGGTAAAGGAGAGGGAGCAAAGGTTCTTTCTCCTTTAAGAAGAATTAGTTTAAAAAAAAAAAAATTACACATCTCACAAAAGTTGTCTGTGTTCATGGAACGCAAGATGTTCATTGTATTGTGCTGGTTTGCCTAGCAAGCTTTTAATACAAAATGTAGATTATATCTTATACTGTATATATATGTATATACATATATCTTATACTGTATTATATATATATATATATATATATATATATATATATATATATATATATATATATAATGTAGACTTCATTTTGTCTGTGTTGATGTCTGTATTTGACCATATTACATAATTTAGTAACTTACTACAGAAACATACTCGTTGTGTGCCAGTTTAAAGCAATCACATTTTTTCAATTTTGCTATAATCATAATGTTAGGTTAGATTTGATCACATGTAACTTTCTCACTGTGCAAGTACGTAGCCAATGAAATACAGTTAGCATTTAACCAGAAGTGCTAATAGCAAGATATTATTAAACAGTGTTGTGGTTCAAGTTCGAGTGTTATGAGGCACAGCAGGTAGAAACCAGCTCTGTTTAAAGAAGGTACAGTGTACAGTGAACTGAGGTAAAGTTGCAATTTCAGTGCAAATGACAGTTACTTTATATTTACACGGTTTACATTGATCAAAGCGACATTGAGTTCTAGTGTTAAGCAGAAAGAGGGTGCCCCCCCACCCCGTGTTCGTTGTACGTTATATACTGTATAGAAGTGCACAACTTACACCACAAAAATATTAATTTACTTATTACACATTCGTAAATATTCGCCTAAATGTTCACCGTATTATTATGACACAAAATAATAAATAGTTGTGGTACAGCAATCTTGAGGGGAAAACGGCCTTTGTCTCCACCGTGTGCTCAGATTGTAAACTACACCTGCAATTCCCGGAAGTTAGGGCAGAATTCAAAATGGCTTCCTTTTTTCTACATAAGCGTCCTGTATAGTGTATAAAATGGCTGCGCTCTACAGCCTACGCAGTGCACTTCATGTACAGAAGGAAGTGGTTTGAGATTCAGCCTGTTGTTATACGGAAATAAATATAAACACGGTCGGACACCATGGCGCTGCTGACGGCTCGTAACTTGACGCTGTGTGTTTTATCATTAGTAAACTTTATTTTTGTGTTCGTGACCGGAGCGGATTTCGTCCGTTTCATTTCATTTCGCCCGGTTTATCACAACATCACCGGCGGCGCGCCCCTCTGCGACGGTAAGCTAGTTTACTTTAGCATAAAAGCGACAATACTTTTAACTGTAACTTTTTCACAACTACAATCTAATAATGCAGCCGAACGAGGTGAAGCTGGTTATTAGACATTTACAAATCATTTAAGACAGAAATGAAAGATTTAAACGCATTAAAGTGGGAAATGGAAAGAATGTGGATTAGATGAATGGGTTGGGAGCTGTTAGCCCGGCTAGCTCAGTCGGTAGAGCATGAGACTCTTAATCTCAGGGTCGTGGGTTCGAGCCCCACGTTGGGCGATGAAACTTTTTCTGTTTTTATTTCAAAACATTCCTGGACGAACAATTAGCGACCACACACACTTTTACTTTCTTACTTTACTTCATTATTACTTAATTATCTGTCCATCTTCATCTGTCCATTGTCCAAGCTTCACTTACAGCAGCATCTTTACCTCAGCGCTGTTATTATAGTGTTTATTACTTACCTAATAGTTCTTTAGTGTGAATTAATGATAATTGTATAAATATCCTACCTGATGTAAGTGTGTTATTATGTATAAATATTTTTAAAACGCTTTCCCCCCTCAGATGCGGCGTGGTGGTCCGTGGCCCTGCGGGACGCTGCGGTGTTGAAGTGTTTAGCTGTAGACTTGTTACTGTTAGTGATGTTCAGTGTGCAGCACAGCCTGCTGGCCTGGACGCCTGTTAAACGTGTGTGTCAGTCTGTACTGGGAGTGTTAAACCGGGCCATGTACTGCTTCACTACTGCGCTCGTACTGCAGGTAACACACACACACACACACACACACACACACACACACATCTATGTGTACATATATATATAGCAAGCAAACTACAGCTCAGTGATGTTTTCAGCTTTATACGAATGTCACTGTAAGCGGACTTCTCCTTGTGTGTGTTGCAGCTGTTGATGCGTTACTGGCAGCCTGTGACCAGCGCCCCCTGCCTGTGGTCAGTGCGCAATGCACCATGGGATATCTGGTTCCCACTCATCTGTTTCACTGTACACTTCCTGTGCTGGGCCGTGATCTGCAGCATCCTGCTCATATTCGACTACGCAGAGCTGCTGGGACTCAAGCAGGTACACACACACACACACACACACACTATACCCATACTACACAAACTCTTCACACAAACACTATACACATGTTATACACACATACGACAGGCCATATACAGCACTTACATATACAACATATACACATTTTAAAGTGTGCTATATAGGACAAGCCCTATAGCGCTATAGGATAAGAGCTAGTGGTAAAGTCCATAGTGGTTATTTCTTATATTTTATTCTATATATGTAAAAAAAAATAATAATAATAAAGCATTATTTAGCACATGGGCTAGTGGCCAAGACCAACATATACCTACCCTGACCCTAACCCTAGTACTAATGACCTGAATGGGTCCCTACTCCCTCTGATGTGCGCGTCCTACTGAAGAAACTGGTGGCCAAGGCCAAAATGGGCCATTACCTGCTTTAAAGTTTACTCTATAGAACACAAGCTCAAATGTTCATTTCACAGGGGATAAAAGCATGACCACACCTCTCTTTCTCTCTCTTTCTCTCTCTCTCTCTCTCTCTCTCTGTTTCAGGTGTATTATGAGTGTTTAGGCCTGGGGGACCCGCTCTCCCTGAAGTCGTCCCGTGCCCAGCGTCTGTATGCCCACCTTCGCCACCCCGTGTGCATGGAGCTTCTGCTGGTGCTCTGGTTTTTGCCCACTCTGTCTGTGGACAGGTGTGTGTTAGCGGCATACCTGACACTTTACCTGGCTCTGGCCCACTCTCTGGATGCAGAGGACTGCGTGTACTTGAGTGCTCAGCTGCACAGCAAGCTGCAACTCTTCTCCACATCTGCAGGGGGCGACACACACAGAAACAACAACAATGATGATGATGATGGGTGCAAACTAGATTAACATCATCCACCTGAGTCCCAGTACTGCACTTAACACACTCGCATTGACTTCCTCTATAATGATTCACAAGCCTTGTGATTATCACGGGGATTTAACCAAGAGCAAGAGGACAAGGAGAAGTCGATAAGGGTGCGTTAAAAACTGTATTGGAACACAGTACCTGGTTTTCTGCACACTCATGTGTTTAATATGTTAATAATGGATAGAAAGCTAAATTCATGGAAGAATGGAGAGATAGAAAAACACAGATGTTTTTAAAAAATATTTTTATTAGATTTTTGGAAATTTTTTTTATATAAAGTAGTATTTTGCGCTATATGGATGTATATACCACAAGCCCAGTGTTTCCCCCGTCCGGTTCCTTTATTCACCCGGGGCCTTGTTCTTCATACACTTAACAAAATCTTAGGTGACTTAAGCCAGATTTACTAATAGTTCAGATCTTCAGACGCACCTGAGAAGTGGATTAGTTTAGCAGAGTTATCTGAGATAACTGCATGCTCTGGACATGTATCGAAACTTAAAACCCTGATCGGCGAGTAAACAATGGGCTAATGCAAGCTGGATGTAAGATTTTTTTCTTTTGTAAACAATATATAAGTGTAGTAAGATGTGCAGATTAGTTTAATGTGGCTGTGGGATGTTAAATGAGAGCCTGAAATCATAATGCTAGCACGATTTAGCTACTTTATTCATGCTCAATTAGCTATTTCACTTTCTGAATTTAATACAATTGTGCACATGTTTTGGATTATTGTGCCTATAGTAGGCATAGTTGACCCATAACAAAAGTTTAAAATCTATAATAGTCCTCGCAGTGGGAAAACACTTTAACTGAAAATACCTATCCATACTTATGAACTCCTCCTAAGTAGCTGCTTGTTTAGAACATGTGCGCTTTATCTCTTTAGACGAGAACAAATGTCATGTTTCTCGTCATTTTTCTCATGTTTCTCGAAGTGTAAGAGCAGTGCACTATAAGTGCAGATAGGGGTTAGTTAAATGTTTACGGAGGAGGTGGGTCTTTAGCCACTTTTCCAAGATTCTGTGACGGATTCTACTGTCCGGATTGAGGGTGGACGTTCATTCCACCACGGAGTGACTGTCAGCTTGTGGTTTATAGTGAATAAGATGCTCCTGAGTTTACATTCACTCAATGACAAGTCTGACAGTAGCGTCAAAAAACGAATAAATCTAGAATGATGTCAGCAATCCAATCTGGTTAACTCGGTAATCCAGCTATGTCAGTTATCCAGCTAACTCAGTAATCTGGCTAACTCAGAATTCCAAAAAAAAAAAGAATTACAAGAACTCTGTAATTCAGCTAACACAGTAATCAGACTACCCTGATAATCGGACTAATTCAGTAATAATTTGTCTAATCCACATATGAAGAACGAGACCTTGTTCTGCCAATGTCAGTATATTTGCTGTTTTAACACTCCTGATTCAGGTTAATTTGCATGTGTGTGTGTGTGTTATAGGGTGTGTTCCCACAGTATTCATGAATACGAGTCTGTATTTGCTTATTTTTCACACCTGTCACTCCATGGCTGGATTTTTATGTACTTTTTGTTTTGCTTTCCTACGGATTAGTCAGCACTATTTCCACACTATACTGTGCTTACTCTGGGTAAAGGCATTCTGAGACTGAAGGCAGTTAAACAGGAAGAGACTGAGTTTATTCATGGCAGGTTTAAAAGATCAAGTTCATTCAGATTCAGGAGGCTCACGTGCAATCAGAATCTGATACCGGAAGAGATGTGTGGCTGAAGGGGCGAGCCAATCACTGAGGCTGTAATTTTATCCGATAACCAGCTTTTAAAATACCGATGTTACCTACATGAGAAACGCAAAGACGCTACAGTTTTACATCTGCACAATAAAATCTCAAGATTTTACATCAACTGGAAAGTACAACAAACTTAATCTGATCTTTCTGAGCTAAACCAGAACAGGAAATAAAAGCCTAAAGTCAGGGGAAATTAGTAACCGGGTAAACACTCGTGCTGATGATGAGTTTTTATGAACAGAACAGTCCAGGACACATTGAAGCAGGGTATAAAAACAGAACAACGATAAACCTTCCCCTGGCAGCCTCCATTACAATCAAAACAGATATGGTGCTGTTTTCAGATATGATGCGTCATGTAATACATTTATGTTTGTAATTTAAAGTAACCTTTATTCAGTAATGATCGGTGTGGTTTTAATGCACAAAACACAAAGACCGAGGACCTTCACACATCTACAAAAAGAGAGCAGCAGTATTTTCACAGTTAGATTTCCAGTATGGAATTACCACAACGTGTCAACACTGATCAGTCATTACTACGTGAAAATGATTTCCCCTGATTCCCTTTGTGTCAGCATTGAATACAGCTTTTAACATGTTACAGCTTTTCACTGTGTGGGAATGGAGAATTCTTTTTGCATATTTTTTATTTTTGTTATGAATGTGTGGTCAGCCATTAAAATGATTGGTTTTACAGATATTTTGAAATAACTACTGGTTCTGTTGCTTTTTTGTGTAAAACGTCAGAACAAAGTTTTTAATCAAAGTTTAAATAAATATGGGTGCTGAATTGGTATACCTGCTTTTGCCTAAACATTATTGCTTTAACATAATATATACATCACTTATAGACAGAGGAACAGATACACATCCAGTATCCACTTTATTACGTTTATATCTTACTCATGACTACATTCACTGGATAGTTTACGAAGTCCAGCTTCATGCATGTGGCCCCCACTGAGCAGATATGATTTGGCTGATGATTTATTCTCAGTACAACACTATCAGGGTTGTGCCAGAGGGTTCCAAGACATTATGTAGAGCAACAGATCGACAAAAGTCAGCTATCCACTAGGAAATGTGTCGCTCTTGCATGGCTTTAGTGGACAATATGACATCATTGCAGGGAAATTGACTGTAGATGTCATGTTGAGGTTTCAAGGCCTCAGCATACTTCATACGGAGATTGCATCTGTGAGGGGCGTGTTAGGACCAAATCACCTTAAGCTTTACAAAGAGAAAAGAGAAATAAGAAGCAGGTGAAATCAGACCTTGACCAAGAATCATGAAGGTGTCAGTATCATTAAGGAGTTAAAATTTCATCTGATCTGTCATGGGACGCCCACATCAAGTATATGATTGTGAAGTCACATCCAAGGATCTATTATCTAAGTGTTGCAAAGAGAGCCGGTCTCCCATGTAATGTTTTAATGCAAATATATTTGACTTTTATACGGCCAGTTCTTGAGCATGCCAGCTGAGTTTGGGATGGACTGCCTAAAGGTCTCTCTGATGAGTTAGAGAGGGTTCAAAAACGCTGTTGTCGGATAATACTGAAGGTATTCCGACTTCTTCTCTCCCATTGTTGAGCGAGAGGTGTGATAAGACCACCATACATACAGTACCCTCACTAACATACTCAAGGACAGGTCATCGCCATTGTAGTTTCCTGCCCATGGCTCCAACAACCAATTATTCACTTGGTTGACATAGGGAATATGTTGTGTCCAGGAGTAAAACAAAAAGGCTCGTCTTTTATTCCCCGTGCTCTTAAATTGTTTTAAGTGACATATATTGTACTTTATGAATTGACTATGAGATGTTTTAATGCATTTCAGGTTGTGTTTGCTAATAGAAAAGGTAATTGGTCTTTTATTTTTTGTGCATTTAAATGGTTTTTATAAATGACCTAGTTATGACACATGATTGTGTTTTATGTTTGACGCTTTTCAGGTTGTGCTGCTAAAAGGAAAGTAACTGTTCTGTTGTTTTTCTTTTTGTGCTGCAATATCAAGTCTTTTCAAGATTCACATTAACGGTCAAAAGTTTGTGGACACTTGACTGAAATGTTTCTCATGATCTTAAAAACCTTTTGATCTGAAGGTTTGTGATTAGATATTTGAAATCGTGTTGTAGACAAAAATATAATCGTGCCGACGTACTTGTTTCTTTCATTAGAAAGCTAACATTTTATTTACAAAAATGTTTTGACTCGGAGCGAAATATTCTGAAACGCAGGTGTTAAGAGTCCAGCGTCGGTGTGAACTCCTTTAATACTGTTTAAAAAGCATCTCAGGGAAATTCCTCAAGAAATCAGATGATAAAATGCCAAGAATTCATTTCTGCAAATTCTAGGCAAGAAGGGTGTCTACTTTGAAGATGCTAAAATATGAAATTATTTGTATCTATTTTTAATTTTTATCACAACATAATTCCCATGGTTCCATTTGTGTTATTCCAGAGTTTATTATTATTATAAAATGTGTGTGGGGGTGGGGGGTGGGGGGTAATAATAAAGAATGATTGTCTCTAAACTTTTGACCGGTAATGCATTTGGAATGAATTGGTTTGGGCACACGTCATTTATAAGGACTGTTCATTCATCCACCATCTGCATGATCTCTACATGACGTTCTTTCATGGAACCCAGCGTAACATCATCTCAGCATGTAGATTACTGAGGCCTTCACATGCATAACTGTTGGGCAAACTCTGCAGATGAACATCCTATGCAACAAAGCTTGTGATTGAAGCATTCACACATAACCAGTAAAACAACCACTACCACTAAGAGTGTGTGAGCTTGAAAGCTTGTGAAGGCCTCTCATGACTTTGTTTTTTCTAAAAATATACTGAGGGTTTAAGTGTATAATGAGACGGGTTCAGTCATACTCGGTCCACGGTTTTGCATTTCTAAAACCCATTTTGTCAAGAAAAAACAGAGCTAGAGAGGGAGGAATACAGAGAGAAAGAGACTAAGAGAACGTAATATAGACATTAAAATAATGTCTGATAAGACATAAGGACAGATGGACAGACAGGTGAGTGTGACAGAATAAAGGCAGTAGCCTGCTGAATTAAAAGCTTTTGCTCAGGAGCAGTGGCGTGGTGCGGGCTGGTAAATCCGCTGATGGGTTTGAATGAGATTATGGGATTAAAATGAGCACACCGAGGTCTAATCACGCTCTCTGCCACTACATACTCTGTCAGATCACACACATTTGTCTCCTTCATCATCATCATCAGTGAATGGTAGGACAGAATTTGGATAAAGTGAGGAGTTTCTGCTTCAACACCAATAGAGGAAGGATTAAATTTAATTAACTGAAAGGTATGATGAATATATGTAGTCATCAGCATACTGAAAATACTAGAATAATTCCACGTCACTGTACCGGTGTCTATTTCCCATCGCATATCCTTCCCTGTGTAAGTTAGAGAACTTGTAATTTCTTTATTTGCTTCTCTTTATTTCTTTTACTTGTTTCTGAGCTCCTTCCTCAGAGGAAACAGAAAAAACATACAAGAAAGGAAACACGAGTGAGATGTTCTCGCTCACTTTATAACAACTTTCGTGTATTCACTTGTTGATTCAAACATTATCACATGTTTAAATGTTGATTTTTAGCCTCATTGACTTTCATCCAAGGATTTTTTTTTTTTTTACCTACTGTCTAGTTAAATAAAATTAGTATTAGTATTGATTAGTAAAAAAGATTTGTGCATAGGAAGCACCCATGTGTCCTTGATCCAGAGCCCTCCTCTGTCCTTATTCCTTGATCCTTCTGATTTGAGGAATCATAGCAAAAAACATGGCAGACACTGACTGCTTTTCAGGTCATGTGCTGAGGGAGGTAGGATCAAGGACACACTGAACAGTGCTATGACATGCTAGGCTAGAACAACCATTCTAGCCTCTTCTTCTTCTTCTACTTTATTGTTCAAATTGGTGGTTGTTTGACGAGTGAATGTTCATTATGAGTCTCTTTGACTGATTATTGTTCCACCAACATGTCCCTGTATGGTTCTTTTGGCAAGAACTGGAAGCATATTCATCGCAGACACTTAGCAATGGCAGCAACGACCAAATGAGTGATGTTTGTGTTTGTGCACTCTTTAGAATATTATATTTCTGTAATATACATTTCTGTATAAATATGACCTAAAACATAATCAGAAGTCCTAAAAAATGTGTGAATTTTTAGGATTAGCAGTTACTTTGAAGATGAAATTAGAGTCAGGTGTTTTCAATCAATGGGATGATGATCAGGTGTGAGTGAGTGAGTGTCTTGTTTTATTTAAAGAACAGGGATTTATCAGAGTCTGATCTTCCCAACACATGTTTGTGGAAGTGTATCATGGCACGAACAAAGAAGATTTCTGAGGACCTCAGAAAAGAGATTTTGAAGCTCATCAGGCTGGAAAAGGTCACAAAACCATCTCTAAAGAGTTTGGACTCCACCAATCCACAGTCAGACAGGTTGTGTACAAATGGAGGAAATTTAAGACCGTTATTCCCCTCTCCAGGAGTGGAGACCAACAAAGATCACTCCAAGAGTGATCCTAAGTGAACCCTAAGACGTGTAATAGTCCACGAGGTCACAAAGGAACCCAGGGTAACTTCTAAGCAAGTAAAGGCCTCTCTCACATTGTCTAATGTTAATGTTTATGAGTCCACCATCAGGAGAACACTGAACAACAGTGTTGTGCATGGTAGAACTGCAAGGAAAAAGCCACTGCTCTCCAAAAAGAACATTGCTGCCCTTCTGCAGTTTGTTAAAGATCACGTGGACGAGACAGAAAGCTAATGGAAAACTGTTTTGTGGACGGACGAGACCAAAATAGAATTTGCATCTGGACCAGGATGACTTGCCATCACTGCTGGAATAATGAGTTCTGAATGATACCAGTGAATTTTAAAGGAAAATGTCAGGACTTGAGTCCATGAACTGAATCTGAAGAGAAAGTGGGTCATGCAGCAAGACAACGATCCCAAACACACAAGTCGCTCTACCAAAGAACGCTTAAAGAAGAATAAAGTGAATGTTTTGGAACGGCCGAGTCAAAGTCCTGACCTTAATCCAGTAGAAATGTTGTGGAAGAACCTGAAGCAAGCAGGTCATGTGAGGAAACCCACCAACATCCCAGAGCTGAAGCTGTTCTGTACTGAGGAACGGGATAAAACTCCTCCAAGACGATGTGCAGGACTGATCAACACTTACCCCAAACGTTTATCTGCAGTTATTACTGCACAAGGAGTCACACCACATACTGAAAGCAAAGGTGCACATACTTTTACCCCTCACAGATATGTAATACTGGATCATTTTCCTTAAAAAAAAAAAAAAAAAAAAGACCAAGTATAATATTTTATCTCATTTGTTTAATTGGGTTCTCTTTATCTACTTGTAGGACTTGTGTTAATATCTGATGATGTTTTAGGTCACACTGTATTTATGTAGAAACTTAGAAAATTCTAAAGGGTTCACAAATTTCAAGCACTACTGTAGGTTTACCCTTTAGTTATGTGGGAATGAAGAACATATTATAGAACATATTATTATATTATAGTCTATAGAAGCTCATTGGTCCAAAAAGTTGCATCCACCAATAGCAGCATTTTATCATACATTGTCAGTATGTTGCATGGCTGGATTTACGATAGAACCGCATCATTAGTTATTGTTAGCTGCTATTATTTTGTGCTTTACGTGGAAGCAGAATACAATATTGATATTCCCATATGACAGAATGAAACAACAAAACAGGACACAAACTCCAGCTAGTCAGTGAAAGAGTGGGCTAAAGCTGACAGGAGCTCAAAACACAGGTGTAGCTCTGACCTGACAGGTGAAGAGGCAAGTAACCAAGGATTAGGGAAAAAATGACACATTGTTTTTGTCAAGGGAGCTTATAAGTCATACCACATACCTATATCTTCCTATATCTCCTATATCTTCCTATATTTATTTGTATCTGTTTAGAACACATTATCTGTCCATCTTCAGTGACATTCCTAGTATTCAGTATATAGTTTTGCATGGTACTTCAGCTTTTGCATATATCCCATACACACAGGAAGTCGAAACACAAAGAAACTACTTTGCGCTTTCTTGTATTTATTTTCAACAGGACTAACAGAAACTCAAGTGAAAGAAGTGCATTCATTTATCCTTCCATCCATCTTTTCATCTGTCTGTAATGTCGGTCTCAATACTGCCGGAATGGAAGCAGCAACTCCTGGAACGAAAGAGAAGAGAAGAGGAGGAGAGAGAGAAGAGAGAGCGAGAGGAAGAAGAGAGACTGGCCAGTATGCCAGCTTGGAAACGACAGATCATTCAGCGTCGCAGGGCGAAGCAGGAAGATGGAGGAGAGAAGGAGAGAGAAAAAGTGAGAGAAGCAGAACGAGAGTTTGAACCCGACACCGTGTCTATAGACCCCATTGGGAAAAATTATTTTATTTCTTCACAGAATGGTTTCACAAAAGAACAGCAGATGAAAGAAATGGAGAAAGGGAACAATGAAGGAAAGAGACAAAGAGAGAGCAACTATGAGAGGATGAGTGGAGAAGAAAAAGAGAAGTACAACGAGAGAGAAGACAACAGAGGAAAATGGAGGGATAGAGAGATAAATAGAGGGAAACATAGGGAAAGAACAAGAGAGAGAGATATAATTGAGGGCATGAAGGAAAGAGAGGGTGATGCTGATAGAGAAAGGAAAGTAGGAGACAGAGATTATGTCCTCTTCCCTCTTGTCTCTGCTATTCACACAATTAAAGCAGAAAACATATTCATCATTGAGAACAGAAAGAACCAGATAGAGATGATAGAGAGGGATGGAGAGAGAGAAACTGAGGAGGGAAAGAAGCAAGGGATAAGGATGGACCTGAAGGAGTTTCTGGGTGGTGGACAAAAAGTGACTGAGATCTGTGTATCAGAGGTGCTGATCATCAAACCATCCATGAAAGAAGAGAGAATCAAGGAAGACAGGAAGCAAATGAATGAAGATGAAAAGAAAATGACACTGGGAGTAATAGAAAGAGAGGGAGAGGTAACAGAATGCAGAAGGGTAAGCCAGTTGATTAGTAAATTTGGTAAGAATTGTAAAACTCCCTGCAGATCCAAAAGCAGTGACTGCTTCATCCCTGTGGAACTGGGGGGAGAGATGAGAAAGGATGAGAAAAAAGGGGGGGATAGAAAAGATGGGTGTGGAACAAGAGGAATCATAAATGCATTTAGAGGAGTACCAAAACGTTCATTTAGTTTCTCAGAGCAAGTTTGTAAGGAGAGAAGAGTGTTGGAGAGAAGTTATTCTGATCGGAGAAAAAGAGAGATTGAGGGAGGGGTGTATAAAGAGGAAAAGAGAGAAGAAGAGAGGAACGAAATTGGGAACGAGGCAGTGAATAAGACAGACAGGAACTCTGAGATCTCCACTTTTAAAGGAGAATTAAAGAGATTCAGGGAACAGAACAAACAAAAAAGAATAATAAAGAAAGACAAGTTGAGTAGAGAAACAGAAAATGAGATAGAGGAGATACAGAGAGAGAGAAATGATAGAAAACAGCAAACGGAATTTCAAAATGAATCCATGAAGATTGTGAAACATGGACAGGCGGTAGCACCAGTTCCTCAGTCCATGATAACGTTCTCAGGTGGAGAGATAGAATCACAGAGCAACAGAGAGAAGCAAGGGATGAGTATGACCTTGAATGAGGCACTACATCACAGAGGAGAGGTACTCATCCCTAGATCTGTCTTTTATGGGATCAGTGAGCAGAACTCAAGAAAAGATAGAGATGAAATAAGACGAGTGGAGAGGAGGTTGAGCTGGAAGGCTGGAAGACCTTTGACCAGAGTGGAGTCTCTAAGAGAGAGAATATGGCAGAAAGAGAGAGGAGGAACCGAGGGAGAAGATGATCGAGTAAGAGAGGCTGAGATGGAGAGCAGACAGGAAGTGGCCTCACCACAGTCTCTCAGCCAGTTTGACGTCACAAGGGAAGTAAGTAAAGAGGAACTTCCTGTATGTGTTCCTCCTTCTCTCTCAGTTAAGCGAGAGTCCTCTGTTCTCACAGAGCAACATGACGGAGTGATACAAGCACCAGAAAGAGAAAAAGAACGAGAGGAGGATCTGTTGGGGGAAGACTACATCCCTCCGTCTCAATCTTCATCCTCTTCCAGTTCTCCACCTCCTCCTTTCGGCCACACCCAACCTGCCATGAGTCGGATCTATAACCTGAAGCCTGTAACCTCCAGGGCCAATGTGTGTATCACCGAGAGGAACTTGGACATCCAAGCACACAGTGGAGGAGTGATAAAGATCCGACCTGGGGGACAATTCACGCCTGGTCCTCCAAAAAACCAGACAGAAATATCTTCACTGCGATCGGTGCAGCGTAAAGTGGAGCAGCTTCCTCTGAAAGAACAGGAAGTCCGGAGACAAAACGATGGAGAGACATCGCAGAGACAGAATGCGTGTGAGACATGCCAGGACCAAAACCTTGATATGCAAAAAAGCCAAACACACACCATCTCAAAACCTTCCTCAGAACTGAGGGCACAGATTCAACTTCCAGAAGTCAGCACTTCCACCACAAAGAGCATAAACGCTCAGATAGAGCCAAGTGTCAAAACTTCATCTACTCCGCTCTTCACCATCCGGAGCGCCTCTGGAGGCCCAGGAAAGAGAGGCACCACCATTACCATCACTCCCAGGAAATCAGGCCCCTCAGGGACACCTGTGTCTTCTGTCACAACTCCTAAAATGCCTTCATCTTCTGTCACAACTGCTAAAGAGCCTTCATCTTCTGTCACAACTGCTAAAGCACCAAGTAACAAGCCAGAGCTGCACAAGAAACGATATCCAACTGCAGAGGAGATTGAAGTGATTGGTGGTTATCAAAACCTGGAGAGATCCTGCTTGGTGAAGAACCGAGGGTCTCCAAAAATGGTAAGTATAGATGCAACAGCTGAAAGACATTGCCACAGTATGAGTTACTTAGTAATCCTGAGTTATGCTGTTTCTCAGACAGTAAATATGTCAGATATTGAATAAATAAGTGGTTGACGTACATAAGGGATAAGGCTCTGCATTCCTGATCAAAAGGTTGTGGGTTCAAGCCCCTAGCACTGCCAAGTTGCCACTGTTGGGCCCTTGAGCAAGGCCCTTAACTCTCTCTTCTTCAGGGGTGCTGTATCATGGCTGACCCTGTGCTCTGATCCTCAGCTTCCTAACAAGCTGGGATATGTAAAGAAAATAATTTCACTGTACTGTAATGTATTTGTGACAATAAAGGCTTCATTGCTTTAGTGGAATTAACAGAGATCTGCAGTGGCATTGGCCATTTTGACCATTTGAATTTGGCGTATGCAAAAATAATCTAGAATAAATGTGTCACATGAATTCCTCAAACGCAGCAGTTGATTTACTGACCAACTGGGAAACAGCATATAGAATAAGAAATATAAACTGACATTCAATATTTTTTTCTCATTGATAAATTGTGGGGTGCTTTTATTAAGTCAACATAATGAGTTTATAATGAGTTATTAAGTGAAATGTAACAGAAGATTTTGAAATAAGATATGAACTTATAATAATCAAATATTAAGTTGAAATTATAAAATGGAAAGTGGAAATAGCTTAATATTTTATCATTTCAACTTAATATAATACAATAAGTCAAAATAATGTGAAAAATAAGATATTACATCAAAATAATGAGATATGTAAAAATATCGAGATAATATCCTGAAGTAATGAGTTATTGAGTCTAAATGATGAAATATTATGTCATAATAATGAGGTATTAATTCATATATATATATATATATATATATATATATATTAAGTTGGAAGAATTAAATAATATCTTGAAATTACAAGTTAGTAAAGTAAAATAATGAAATGTTACATGATTAATGAGATGAATACTACGATGAATTTTTTATTTTATTATTTTATTTTATTTTACAATTTGCAGTGCAGTTCTTCCCTAAAATATTTCCTAATTTCTTTTTTTAAAATTGTGTGTTTTATTCACATGGGAACACTGTATGACCTTTAATGAAAGTGGTCTCCTAACTAACACTTGGTACTGACTCAATGAGTATGATCCTTAATGCATACGTTATGTTTTCACCAAGATGGATGCTGGATTTAGATATGATGACGTTCAAGTGTTTATGAGAAAATTCGACATGCATAGACCTTTTTCTCTGACAGCTCAGAGTTTCTGAGTGATGCAGTGTTGATGTTTCTGACTGTAATGGAACTCATGTTATATTGGTTAGTGTTTGATGTTAAGTGTAATTACACTTTAATAATAACCGAGCTTGGCATGATGATAGCAACAGCTACACACCTGAGGGAAATGTTGATGTTTCTGATGGTTCTGTTTTGTTTCCATTGCCCGTATCCATATTTCCCAGTTAATCCCTAAAACACTTAAAAGGCAAGTGTGTTTGATTACCCATATTAAAAGCAGAAATACCTGAGTTTCATTTGAGCGTAAAAAATCATACAGTGTTTTCACAAAAGCTCCCGCAAGTTACACCAGATGAAAAGACATTCTAACATAAAGCTAGGTGTAAAATCAGTGCTAATAAACCATACATTATGAGGAGTTTAAAACCAGCATGGTAGAGAATTTTGGCCAGATGCAGATACTTAAGGTAGATCTTTGTCGCACAGAATAGTGTTTCACTATCACCATCCAATCAGACCGGTGGTCACCAGCATTTTTAAGCTTCCCGCCACTAGGTATTACATTTTCAGGTTGTCCGTCTGTCCATCCGAGATTCTTGTTAGTGAGATCTCAAGAACGAGTGGTTGAATGTTTGTAGGTTTTTATATGGAATTATCATTGTAAGCACCACATGAAGTGATTAGATTTTGGAATTGATCCAAACAGGGTCAAGGTATATACAGTATCTCACAAAAGTGAGTACACCCCTCACATTTTTGTAAATATTTGATGATATCTTTTAATGTGACAACACTGAAGAAATGACACTTTGCTACAATGTAAAGTAGTGAGTGTACAGCTTGTGTAACAGTGTAAATTTGCTGTTCCCTCAAAATAACTCAACACACAGCCATTAATGTCTAAACTGCTGGCAACAAAAGTGAGTACACCCCTAAGTGAAAATGTCCAAATTGGGCCCAAAGTGTCAATATTTTGTGTGGCCACCATTATTTTCCAGCACTGCCTTAACCCTCTTGGGCATGGAGTTCACCAGAGCTTCACAGGTTGCCACTGGAGTCCTCTTCCACTCCTTCATGACGACATCACGGAGCGGGTGGATGTTAGACACCTTGTGCTCCTCCACCTTCCGTTTGAGGATGCCCCACAGATGCTCAATAGGGTTTAGGTCTGGAGACATGCTTGGCCAGTCCATCACCTTCACCCTCAGCTGCTTTAGCAAGGCAGTGGTCATCTTGGAGGTGTGTTTGGGGTTGTTATCATGCTGGAATACTGCATACTGATCATGCTCTGCTTCAGTATGTCACAGTACATGTTGGCATTCATGGTTCCCTCAATGAACTGTAGCTCCCCAGTGCCGGCAGCACTCATGCAGCCCCAGACCATGACACTCCCACCACCATGCTTGACTGTAGGCAAGACACACTTGTCTTTGTACTCCTCACCTGGTTGCCCCACACACGCTTGAGACCATCTGAACCAAATAAGTTGATCTTGGTCTCATCAGATCACAGGACATGATTGCAGTAATCCATGTCCTTAGTCTGCTTGTCTTCAGCAAACTGTTTGCGGGCTTTCTTGTGCATCATCTTTAGAAGAGGCTTCCTTCTGGGACGACAGCCATGCAGACCAATTTGATGCAGTGTGCGGCGTATGGTCTGAGCACTGACAGACTGACCCCCCACCCCTTCAACCTCTGCAGCAATGCTGGCAGCACTCATACGTCTATTTCCCAAAGACAACCTCTGGATATGATGCTGAGCACGTGCACTCAACTTCTTTGGTGGACCATGGCGAGGCCTGTTCTGAGTGGAACCTGTCCTGTTAAACCGCTGTATGGTCTTGGCCACCGTGCTGCAGCTCAGTGTCAGGGTCTTGGCAATCTTCTTATAGCCTAGGCCATCTTTATGTAGAGCAACAATTCTTTTTTTTTCAGATCCTCAGAGAGTTCTTTGCCATGAGGTGCCATGTTGAACTTCCAGTGACCAGTATGAGGGAGTGTGAGAGCGATGACACCAAATTTAACATACCTGCTCCCCATTCACACCTGAGACCTTGTAACACTAACAAGTCACATGACACCGGGGAGGGAAAATGGCTAATTGGGCCCAATTTGGACATTTTCACTTAGGGGTGTCCTCACTTTTGTTGCCAGCGGTTTAGACATTAATGGCTGTGTGTTGAGTTATTTTGAGGGGACGGCAAATTTACACTGTTACACAAGCTGTACACTCACTACTTTACATTGTAGCAAAGTGACATTTCTTCAGTGCTGTTACATGAAAAGATATAATCAAATATTTACAAAAATGTGAGGGGTGTACTCACTTTTGTGAGATACTTTATATATATATATATATATATATATATATATATATATATATATATATATATATATATATATATATATACACGCACAGTATCTCACAAAAGTATATATAATATATATCCATCCATCCATCCATTCAGGCACTGACCTTCATCCAAAAGGTGTTCAGTGGGGTTGAGGTCAGGGCTCTGTATAGCCTTCTTGAGTTCTTCCCCTCCAACCTTAGCAAACCATTCATGGAGCTCGTTTTGTGCACAGGGACATTGTCATGCTGGAACATGGTTGGGCCTCGTAGTTCCAGTGAAGGGAAATTGTAATGCTACAGCATACAGAGACATTCTATACAACTGTGTGCTTCCAACTATGTGTCAGTTTGGGGAAGAACTAGATATGGGAGTGATACTCAGGGGTGCACAATTGTATGGATTTCATGGACAATGTTTCCAAAGTGAGAAATATGAAGGGACGTGGAGATAATAACAAACACAGCAAAATACAGTCCAGTGGAGCCTAAAAACTGTTATACAACATGTAGTCATGCATGACTGTGCCATATATAGACAAGTTACACAAACTGTATGGGGTCATTGAAGTTAAAGTGTGTAATGAGTGTGTGTGCATGTGTGTATGAACAGAAAGGTTATAAACTTTCTCTCAACTCTCATTTCTCCTTGCATACACTGTTCAACATTGACACACCATGTAAAACATTGCCTTTTTTAATACTATCACAAAACACTTTGTTTATCTGCTGTCCATGACACATGTCCTGAAACTTTACTGCAATTTATTCTACTTCTACACTTATTACTAATAAATACACTACAGTTACTCCCTTAATTATTTTTCATGTATATTTCATTTATATTGTAAGATGGGACAAATAAACAGAGAATCACACTAGGAGAACCCACTGATTGGCAATTCACCCAACACAGTGAAGCTCAAGAGCTATAAATATACAATAATGAGTATTAATGAGTAACTGGTGAGAATAGTTTATTAGAACAGGAAACACTGACCATATAAGAAAAGTAGAGAGGTGAACAAAAGACTCTGTATGAAGGTTAACGGGTAAAGAATAAAGACAGACTTCACATACTACAGTCATGTGAAAAAATAAGTATATCCCATATATATTGTTTAAATATATATATTGTATATATATATATATATATATATAGTGCAGGTGGAACCTGTCTTTTTATAAATGGTAAATGGTCTACACTTACATAGTGCTATCATCACGCCAAGCTCTAAGGAGTTCTCTAAAAAGGTTGTGGATGCCTATGAGTCTGGAAAGGGATTTAAAAAGATCTCCAAATTATTTGAAATACATCATTCCACTGTAAGGAAACTCAACTACAAATGGTGCAGATTTCAAACAACTGCCAATTAGTCCAGGACTGGCCATCCCAGCAAATTCAACCCAAGAGTAGACCATCTGATGCAAACAGAAGTCTCCAAGAATCCCAAAATTTCATCACAGGATCTGCAGTAAGTCTTGCAGCTGTTGGTGTCAAAGTGCATGCTTCTACAATCAGAAAGAGATTGCACAAGTTTGACCTGGATGGGAGGCGTGTCAGGAAAAAGCCCTTGCAAACTATAGTTTGCTAAGGAGCATATAGGCAAAGACCAGGCCTTTTGGAATAATGCGCTCTGGACAGACGAATCAAAGATAGAGTTGTTTGGTCACAGTAACAGCAGACATGTTTGGCACAAACCAAAGACAGCTTTTCAGGAGAAGCACCTCATACCAACTGTGAAGCATGGTGGTAGAAATGTTATGGTTTGGAGTTGCTTCGCTGCCTCAGGGACTGAACAGCTTGCATTCATTGATTCAACTATGAATTCTGCATCATATCAAAAATAGCTTGAACATAATCTGAAAGTTGAAGTTGAACTGAAAGTAGAGCTTTCAACAGGATAATGATCCTAAGCACATTAGCAAATCCACCAGTGAACGGCTCAAAAAGAAGAAATGGAGGGTTATGGAATGGCCTAGTCAAAGCCTGGATTTGAATCCAATTGAAATGTTGTGAGGGGATTTGAAACAGGCAGAACATGCAAGAAAACCCTCAAACATCTTAGAACTGAAAGAATATTGCTTGGAAGAGTGGTCAAAAAGTCCAGCAAGCCTGGTGAACAATTATGTAAAACACCTACAAGAATTAAGTTATTTCTGCTAAAGGGGGCAATACTAGCTTCTGATGCTAAGGGTGTACTTACCTTTTCCCACAGAAGAAGATCTTATCTATTGATATTTCTGTTTAATAAATGTTAGAAAAAGCAAACTTCCCTTCAAGTAAATCAGCTTCATTAATCGGCGGTGTTTCAAAGATGATAAAATGTTTGCTTGTCCAAATATGTCAAAATCGCCAACAGTTTCCATGGGGTGTACTTATTTTTTCACATGACTGTATATACCAACACTTTTACACACTTCATGTATATTCACATGACTTGTTTGCATGAAACTTCGTGTTAGAAGTTATAAACATTAAGGTTTGGATTTGGGCGGGGTTACTGACTTACTGACTCTGTTACGTTTATAAATTTGTGTATGTAATCATGAGCTGTGTGTCTTTGCTCCAGAGAGGGTTTTAACACTGTTTTGGGCATTTTTCTGATACACATCACAAATCTGACAGAACAGAAACAGCATTCTGTTGAAACAATTAATTTGACTCGTGATCTGCACATTAAAACAGAAGCGATTAATGGTGTTTATGTGAATATGATGTGAATTTTTCATTTGAATCAGTGTTGAGGATAGTTTTAGCAAAAACAAACAGTATTTACAAAAACCTTGTTACAGTGGAGGTTTATTCTCAGCTACAGCAGTGGTGTTGTGAAAATAAGACTCCTAATTGATGATAAGACTTGGAGAAGAGGCGATAAATACTTAAATGAATCAAGGGAAAATTAGGAAGAGGTAAAGCCATTCAAGGAAACAAACCAATAACAAGATGGGGGAGAAACAGGACCCCATGGCAACTGTAACAATCAAAATATATGTAAAAATATAAGAGTTATTTATGCTGAAGTATATTCTGTGTATACACTCACTGACCAGGACACTATCTGCATGAGTTTATGTGTTGCGATGCTGCCACATGATTGACTGATTGAAAAATTGCATGAACAAGCAAGAGGACAGGTGTTCCTAATAAAGTGGACGTTGAGTGTAATCTTGTAATATACTGTATACTGTTCTATACTATATACTGTACTTAAAAATAGTGACCATCACATTCTTGAGCTCTTTTTTTGCCTCCTCTTTGCCTTCTTGTTTTTTTTTATCGTCGGGTAACTTTATCACACACACACAGTGCAGTATCTGCTTCCTCTTTAACACTGCCTCACTTCCTGTTCTGTGCAACACCACAAACAACACCACAGCAAAACCAGGTCAGCTGACAGCACTGAGGTTTTAATTTCAATAAACAATAAACAAATGAACACTCGCAGCCACGCCCACTTGTCTCACTTTCAGGCACACCCACCTGTATCATCAATGTCTGACAGTCTGACTCATACATACACAACTGTCTCTTTCTAATACAAGTCCTCCTGTCTCACACACAGCCATGCCAACCTGTCTCACACACAGCCATGCTCACCTGTCTCACACACAGCCATGCCCACCTGTCTCACACACAGCCATGCCAACCTGTCTCACTCTCAGACACCCATATCTGTCTCACTCTAATACATGCCCATCTGTCTCATTCAGACATGGACATCTGTGTGTGTCTGTGTGTGTGGGTGTCTGTCTGTCTGTCTGTCTCTGAATTTCTGTCTGTCTCTCAGGTGAGAGTGTGTTTTGATGACTCTCAGTTGGAGTGTGTGTGTATGTACCTGTCGGAGACGTCTTTGCTCGAAGAAGAGGGAAGCAGTGATGATTTCAGGAGAACGGAGGAGAAAAAAGAAGAAAATGATGAAGAGGAGGAGGATGACGATGGAGTAATTGGAGCAGGAAGAGGAATGAAGAGAGTACTTCGAGTGGGTCTGTACAATAATCCTCATTTCACTAACAAATAAACGACTCATCATTTTTGTGCTTACAATTAATAGACAATAAAATCCAATCACACAGCAACAAGGATGCTGGTTATTATTATTATTATTATTATTATTATTATTATTATTATTATTATTAATAGTAGTAGTAGTAGTAGTAATAGAAAACATCACAGTGCACAGAACAAGTTTTAAATGGTCATGTACCCAGTGGCCACTGATAAATCACACACATTGTAATGCTGGATTTGAGTAGTACAGGGGATGAGTTCCTTCCCCATTTACTGAGTGACAACAAATCAACATGGCTGCTCTCACTGTGAACAGTGTACAAATGAGTTGATAGCAGTATTGACTTAGAATACAGACACAGTACTAGGTTAAACCTATAACTCTGAACATACTAATCACTGGTTTGAGAAGATTATTATCAAATTAGAGCTATCACTAACATTATCTGGCTAGCTTGTTGCTAAGCAACTTGCAATTGTCTGCTGGCTAGCTCGTAGAATGTTTGAAGTTCACTACAGTAGAACAGGACTCAGGCCTGTAAATGTAAAATTGCAGTTGAAGTTGCTTTTTGTGAGCTCTACGTGCTCTGACAGCAAACAAAATACACACTTTCAAAGAGGTGTCCATGTTTTATTTATTTTATTCCCACTTCACACATTGAACATCTCGATGTTGGAAAAGATCTCATTACTGCTTTCACATTACAACTAACACTTAGAAGGAACCCTGAACACAGCATACAGCATTTAGGATTTTATTAGCTACATGTGTGCATACTCATGTTCATTATGCTGATACGATGCATAATAAGCGGAATAAGAGATCCTCATAATCTGTTTACTCGCTACTACACTTTTCTACCACTAGGGCTTTCTACATACATGTGGAAATATTTACATCCTCATGCACAAGAAGAAACTGATAAATAAATGTTCTGTGCGTAGACACATGTGTATTCTATAAAAACTATGCATAAGCACGGTTTATAAATGAGACCTCAGATCACTTCTTCAGACAACATGCTACTGGTGAATTGTAATTTTGACATAAAGATGAAGGTTTTTTGTTTGTGTGCAGGAATAATAATAATAATAATAATAATGTTTTATTTTCTGTACAGAAAAATCACCATTAACCATGTATCTGAAAACATTTGTGAGAAAGGGTCACTGCCGAGCGTATTTATTTATTTATTTAGAGATAAACATATGATAATGCCTTTGAATGTACTAAAGATGACCTATTGAATAACTCTATAACAATAAATATAAATGCAACAGACCACTTTAACTTACCATAATATGTGTGTGTGTGTGTGTGTGTGTGTGTGTGTGTGTGTGTATTAAACAACATAAAACATAGAACCTTTTGTATCAGACCACCCAAGTTTTAGGTGAGCAAGCAAAAGTATAGGAACAGATAAGTCTTGAAGTAAACTAAAATGAAAGTAAATAAGACTGAATATTTGGTTTCATATATCTTGCTTGCAATAACTGCATCAAATGTATTCAATAATTATTTGTGTTGGATTTATATATAACAGCTCTACATGACATGCTTTATTAACCTGTTCATTTCTTCTTGCTCTTTTTCAGATGAGTCGTGTCGCCGTTAATTTCTGTCATCTGAACCTGAATTTTTTTTTTTACAGTTTAATGGCTGACTGAATCTGATGATGAGGATATTTCTGTGTGAATATAATACTGTCTGCACAATTCATTTTTTGAGACAGTTAGTTTTACTATGTACTGTACGAATGCATGCGTGTGTGTGTGTGTGTGTGTGTGTGTGTGTGTGTGTGAGAGTGAGTGTGTAGAGACAGGGGTACTTTAGTACTTTAAGAGGTTTGCATATTTTGTGGCATTTTTGTACAATAACAGTATGTGATATAATATGTAATAATAAAGAGACCTGTGCATAATCATTTAATATCATTAATAAATTAATAGAAACAAAATACAGCTCTTTCATGTTTACATGGGGCTTTGGCGTTGTGATTTTTTTTTTTTTTTAATTACTGATAGTTGTTTGGATCTGGGTAAACTTTAATATTGCAGTATTTCTGATATGTAAGTTTTGATAAGTCTGTTTTCTTTTATGGTTCCAGAAGCTGGCTTCAAATAAAAAAAAAATGTAAATAAAAAGTAATATTTTCCAGCAGTGTTTGTGAGCAGAGTTTGTTTCCAATCATGAATATATGCACTGACTAATAGCGTTATGCAAATAAACTTTGTCTCCTTGAATTTTTATCCCACACTGACCCCTAGTGGCTGTAAATAATACAGCATTTCTAAATAAACAAAACCGGCCTGATTAAGTCAGCGTTGATCTGCATTGGTGTGTTAGATGCATTGAGTCTTCACTCAGGTCCCACCAGTCGAAATACTCAACGATTGTTTTAGTAAACCAATTAACATAAAATTATATTATCCTGAATTCACAGCCAGCACCTTTCATGTGCTAAATAATAGAGATCTTACATCTGAAGTGTTTAGTAAATAAAACTATTACTGATTCAGGATTTAATGTGTAATGGTCCTTATTCATTGCTCAATAGTGTCTAACTAAGAATTTACCTGAGACTGAAATAAAATGGCTGTCTTTGTGAACACTTCTTAAACACTGCACATGTGCACTTATTCAGAACATGGCCAATATACAAATTAATATTATACATGGCTAACCACTGCAGTCTCAGTAATGAACAACTCTAGTCAAATAATATTGCTTGGATTCAGTGTGTGTGTGTGTGTGTGTGTGTGTGTGTGTGGTCACTGTAGTGTACAATCTATCACTGTGGTTGACTTTCATTGGAGGAACCAAACTCATCATCAGTAAGTCACTTTTGCTTCTAAAATGCTAAAACAGTATTTACTTCTGTTTATTAATGATATTAATAAATAATTACAATGAAATATAACGTGTATAGTTACCAGTAATTTGTTGGGGATAACTCTAAACCTTAAAGTAGTAAAATAAATAATAAATGAGTGAATATTGAGCACTGAATAAATATCCAGTGTGTTTGTGTTGGTGAGTGGAAACCTGGCACTCAAAGTCCGAGTCGCTCCACAATATAACGAGTGACTAGTAAATGTTCTCCTGCTGAGTAGTTCTACTGAACTGCAGTAACGTGAATCAGCAGTAATGAGTAATTGTTGTGTAAGCGTGTGTAAATGTGTTTATTGTGTGTTTGTGGTTATAATGTTCTCGTGCAGGGTGTTGAAACGCTGACTAAACATCTAATTAAACCATAGCCAATGAAGACAGAGATGTAGTAAGGTTTTTCAAAGAGTCTTTTACTGTTTGTTCTGCTTCAAAGACATTGAGTGGTGAAAACTGAAATAAACCAATACAAATATAATCAGTCTCTGTCATTTGTTACAGCATACTTAACACTGTAAACTATTATTTAAATGCACATAAATTGCTGTCTAAACAAAAATAAAGTTAGCATAACAATTAGCATCGCGATTAGCATAGCTTCACAGTAAAGGTTAGCTTGTAGCCTACATGCTTGAAAAATAGTTGGATTTAAATGAGCATATTAAATATTATATTTTCTCCTCTTTAGACATGTCCATAAACATGTCCACTTTTAGATACATAAACTTACGACATTGTTTCTATGAACTTCTTAGCAGATTGGCTTGGATAGTT
Organism: Ictalurus furcatus; assembly: GCF_023375685.1. Taxonomy (NCBI): domain Eukaryota; kingdom Metazoa; phylum Chordata; class Actinopteri; order Siluriformes; family Ictaluridae; genus Ictalurus; species Ictalurus furcatus. Next base: position 30,450,967 of record NC_071268.1, read on the forward strand.
TTCAGCTCTGCTTGACATTTTTGCTTCGTTCTTTTACATAACAACCAGGAAGTGACGTCATCACGTGACACAAACGGATGAAACGATTTTAACAAATTAATTGATAAACTGTAAAGCAATTATTAACTTTTATAATTAACTAGATAATTGTCAAAAACTTAAAATTCAAGAAAATAAATGTAATGCCTTAAGGCAACACAGTGGTCTCCAGTCCCACGGTGAAGCCCTCTGCCTGCCTGTCTGCCTGCCTGTCTGCCTGCCTGTCTGCCTGCCTGTCTGCCTGCCTGTCTGCCTGCCTGTCTGCCTGCCTGTCTGCCTGCCTGTCTGCCTGCCTGTCTGCCTGCTGTCTGCCTGCTGTCTGCCTGCTGTCTGCCTGCTGTCTGCCTGCTGTCCACAGGGGGTGCTGGTGAGCTGGACAGTGGATGGCTCAGAGGTGAAGGACGGGGTTCTGACCAGCGCCGAAGAACAGAAGAAGGACGGGTACACACGCAGCAGCACCCTGACCGTCAGTAAAGCACTCTGGGAAAAGGGGGAGGAGTTTGTCTGTAAGGTCTCCCATGACAACGTCGATCATCCGGTCACGTTCAGAAAGAGCCAGTGTGAAGTCTAACAGCTCCAAGATAGAATTGAACACTGAGCTGCTTACACATCCATCTACAATAGAGTTTCAATTCTACACAATGCTGACATTTCTGTCTTTACTCTCTTCACTGTCCTGTTGCTCTTCCTGTAGTTTTGCTCTGCTGAAATAAAGCTTCATTTTGGACATTGTGTGTTCTTTTATTAGAGTGAATAGTCATTATCAGCGTGATGAGAGAGTGTGTTTAGCTGTAGATTCAGTGCTGTGTGTTGTGCTTCAGTGAGTTTGGCTGAAGGAAGTTGAACATCTGGTGAAAGTGCTGCTCTATTCTGGGAGAAAGAGGATCACTCAGCCGTCTTCATGTAAATCTCTCTCTCACTTCACTGATCTCTCAGTTTTACTGGTTAAAACTGTCTCTGTGTGTTTAGCTGGGTGTGGAGCAGGAAGCTGCTTTCATGTCTTTCTTTAGTGCAGGATTTATGGTTGAGGTAACTGACAGTGCACACTTATTTTATATTAACAGTACGGAAGAGTCGTCATCTCCTTCATCCGTTCCTACTTGGTGTCAGAACTGGACACTGAATTTAAACTGAAAATGATCGTCTGTGTTTTTCTGACTAAGAATTATAATTTTTTTCCTCACATGTAACTTAAGTGTAGTATTTAAAAATTTAGCCAGACATAAGGTTAACTATTGATTTAATCAGATCCAGATTTTAAATGTATTAAATTATATTAAACTGATTATACCTAATTTGTCATTTCTCATGTATGTTCACATTCACATTGATTATTATAAAGATCCACAAAACACTGAACACTTTCACTCTCTCTAAACACATCAATGCAATTCACATGACTTTATTATCATATTAATGATTATAATGTAATTAAATCCAGTGAGTAATAGACATCAACACTATGTTTAAGGGCACATGTGTAAATCCACTGTATTGTACATTCCCAGGTTATATGGGGTGAACTCTGCTGCTCTTAACTATTATAACACTATAACTGAAGGTGTGTAACATATAAACTCATGTGTAACACTGGGGACTGGGTGGGTCCTGATCAGTAACGCAGTGTGTGGAACTAGCACCAGACACTTCCAGGTATATAGTGTGTTTTTGAGAAAGAGGAGGAGGAGGTGTTGGAATAAAGCAGGACGGTGTGTTAGGTAAGCTGCTGTCTCCTCACGGACTTACCTCTGGAACAGAAGCTTGATGATCCCCTGAAACACCTTCAATCAGGTGACAATAATCAGTGGGGGGGGGGGGGAGTGCAAGGCACGATGGTGTTAACTTTCTCACATGCTGACATTATTATGGCTGTATGAGGTGAGCTGCGACACCGAAACATGGTACAACGTAACCTGGAACATGTATCACCTCAAACTCTGTAAAAATGCAGAGAGGCGGTTCCTGTTTGTCTGGCTATTGTGGTGGCAAGGATGATATGGAACAGGAAGCTCCAAAAATATCCAACTTTACTCCCTTCCCTTTGGGGGCCATGGCTGATGGTTGAGATGAGAAGGGTGATGGGTGATGGTTGAGATGAGAACGGTGATGGGTGATGGTTGAGATGAGAGGGTGATGGTTGATGGTTGAGATGAGAAGGGTGAAGGGTGATCCACAAAACACTAAACACCTTCACACATCAATGCAATTCACATGACTTCATTAACATATTAATGATTCAAGAGTTCGTCCGTCGATTTCGACGAGGACCGAAATTTTCCATTTTTATGCCTCCATTATGGAGAAGTTTGAAGTGGAGCGGCATTTCTATGTATGCGCAAATGTCTAACAAGCCCGATGCGGGCAAGAAATGTGTGACCACAATGTGGGCAGACTGGTTGATTCCTGTGTTGGGGTATGGGCCTTTGGCTTCCGGTTTGTTTTCTGGCTTGGCGCTTCCTTCTTGCTTCATCGATTCTTTTTTCTTCATAGGCTGCGGTTCCTTGTTTCACTTCTCTACACCAGGTGTTCTGACCTTGTGCAATAATTTTCCCAGTTGTTATGATCGATGTTGAGATCCTTCATGTTCATTTTCAGAGTGTCCTTGAAGCGTTTCTTCTGTCCACCACGAGATCATAATCCAGCTACAAGTTCGCCGTATAGGATACGTTTGGGAAGGCGCGTATCCGACATTCTGCTAACATGACCGGCCCAGCGCAGTTGAATTTGTTTCAGCGTTGCGAAGATGCTGGGTAGTTTTGTTTGCTCCAGAACTTCAGTGTCTGGGATTCTGTCCTGCCATTTGATGGCGAGTATACGTCGAAGGCAACTGAGGTGGAAGTGATTCAATTTCTTGGCGTGCCGTTGGTAGACGGTCCACGTTTCCGAGCCATAGAGCATGGAGGATAGGACAACGGCCTTGTACATACAGAGTTTCACAGAGAGGTTAACTCCAGGTCAATTTCAAACTGATGATCTTAGACGTCCGAAATCGCAGCTGGCTTTTGAAATCCGGAAGATCATTTCATCATCAATTAGCACATGCCGAGAAACTGTGCTTCCGAGATAGGTGAACTTGTCAACGGCAGATAGAAGTCGGTTGTTGACCCGCAACAAAGGTTTTTCGTAGGGTGCGCCTGGAGCAGGTTGATGCATCACAACTGTTTTGTCGGTGCTGATGGTTAGTCCGAAGTTGTCGCAGGAGGCGGAGAACAAGTCCAAGCTTCTTTGCATATCCACTGCGGTGGTGGCAAACAGCAAGTCGCGCACATGCTGAAAGGAAACCTTGGTCACTGCTTGAAGCCTTCGCAGATTGAACAGTTTACCGTCACTACGGTATCGAAGTTCAATGCCAGGGTCCTCGTCCCTGTATTCATCCCACAACATGTCAACATCCCACAACATCCCGTCTTTCGCAGCGTCTGATGATAATGTAATCCAGGAGGTGCCAATGGTGGGACCTTGGATGCATCCAAGTGGTTTTGTTTCGATTACGTAGTCGAAACAACGTGTTTGTGATAATGAGCCGGTGTTTTCTGCGGGTTCTAAGAAGAAGGAGGCCTATTGCAGTTGCCAATGCCATGCTTCCCTATGACTCCATTCCACATCTGACTGTCCGACCCAACACGCGCGTTGAAATCTACAAGAATGATCAATTTATCCGTCTTTGGCACATTCAAGAGGATAGTATTTAGGTCTTCGTAGAACTTGTCCTTTGCTTCTTCCGGGTTTGACATCGTCGGCACGTAAGCACTAATCAGTGTCGCATGACTTTCCTGAAAGAGGAAGCCGAAGAGTCATCAGACGGTCATTGACGCCGTTAGGAAGGTTGCTGAGTTTCTTGGCAATTTCGTTCCGGATGGCGAAGCCGCCTACCGCTTCTCATCGCACCTCCTTTGGACACCCACTCCAGAAGAAAGTGTAGCCGGCACCAACTTCCTCGATTAGTCCTTCTTCCGGAAGTCGAGTTTCACTGAGCGCTGCGATGTCCACTTTGTACTGTTCAAGTTCTTTATCCACCAACACAGTTCTCCTGGCGGGTCTGCTGCTTCTTGTGTCATCTAACAGAGAATGGATACTCCAAGCCCCAATCATGATCGGAACTGCTTTTTTGTATATATGCTTTTGTATTGTTTTTAGACCGCAGGACTACATCCCCAACAACCGCGGTGAGCTGAAGGGTGGTGAAGCAGACAATGTTTGGGGCACCTTTTCTAGCCCCTTCCTCAGGCATGGAGGTGAGCAGTGCGATCCAAAAGAGGGCTGCTCAGACGCTCAGGATGCTACCAAACTCCGCTGCTGCTCCGGGTCCAGCGAAGAGCGACCAATGTCCCGAGCCACCTGCGTGGAGGTCCGCGACTACGGTTGCCAGTGTGTCCACACCTACCGCTTTGCCGCTCGCCAATCGCCGCAGGACTTTATCGTTACGACACAAAAATGGAACTCGACTTGCACGTGAATTGGATTAAAGTGAGGAAGACTTGCTCAGCATCAGCCTCACTCTCACTTCCCGGTGACCACCATAATCCAGTGGCAAGACAGAGTCAAGACGACTGAAGATGGCTCCAGGCGCAGTGGTTGACCAGGATTTCCTTTGTACCTCATCCTTCTCTACGCGTACCACGGACACGTCTCTGTACCACCTGAGAGATCGTTGGGTCAATAGTGACCTCATCCGCGCCTCCAGCTAAAACAGACTGTACATGCTGTACATGCTGGGACAGGTATATCCCATTCATGGAGGTTTCTTTGAACCATTCTTAGTCTGGCCCCTCCCCTGAGACCACTTTGCCTTGAGAGACCCTGCCAGGAGCACAAAGGCTCCAGACAACACAGCCCTCAGGTTCATAGGGACACACAAACCTCTCCACATCGATAAGGTGATGGTTCCCGGAGAGGATATTAATGATTATAATATAATTACATACAGTGAGTAAAAGACATAAACATGGCTTCCAGGTTGAGCTTGATAGTTGACAGAGCATCCCAGAGAGTCTCCTGGAATTTCTTTTAAAAAATATCGGAAATGTCTTTCCTCAGCGAAGTCAGCAACTCGAGCCTGAGGGCGGTGATGTCGGGGTCAATGCGCGGCAAGGCGGATTCAGGGGAAGGAGGTGATTCACTCGAGGCTGTGGACGTGGCGCGTACACTAGGCCTCAGTTCTGTCTGAATAGTACTACGAGTTTTCATGTTTATTTCAGACATTTTAACATAGTTCAAAGTTAAACGTGCAAACAAAAAACGGAGTAGAGTAAGTCAAAATCAAATGTATGACTGAAAAGCGCAAGTTCCTACTCCATTGGAAGCTCAGCAGTGCCCCCAAGAAGTAAAAGAACATTTACATGCGACAAATACTCATGTTACAGTGAGGGAGATAAAAATCAGTAGAGAAATCGACAATTGACATTAGAGAAAAGACAGGAAGATGTGACAGAACAAGAACAATACAGAAAGTAAAAAAAAATGAAAGAAAGAAAAAAATCATTATGATTGTAGGTGTTAATGTTGTGGAAAACAATCTTTTCAGCCTAAGTCAAAAAACTTCAGAGACAGAGGGTTTGTAGATGTCAAAATGTAAATAAACTTTACTGAAACAATAAAGTGAGACGGTCTGCAGAAGGTCTGAATTGTACACACACACACATGTCTTTATATACCTCTCTGAAGCAGTAAAATTATCCCTGGGCGGAGCATTCACCTTTTCTTTCTAGAAACAAACCAGTCTCCATTGCCTTAACTAATTATTCATATCCATATGATACCTTATATATGCGGCGCATGTGCTGTCAGTTGTATTTTCTTTAAAAGTTTTACCAGACCAGGGTTTTTTACTTTGTCCCATAATTCACCCTATAGTCTCATCTTGGTACTCTTCCTCCTGGAAGTCTTATCTTTTCTTTTGACACTGATTTGCAAGCTTAGAGAGCTTTGTTTGAAAACCCAGTTCTGGCATGTATCTGTGTGTTTATTGCCATAGAGTGAAGCTGATTTAGACAAACACAAGGTTCTAAATGCACACACTTAGAATGTCACTTGTTAGAAAGTGTTTTATAGTTTTAGATTATGCCTGCTGTGCAGAGGTACGGACTGACACAGAAAACAATTAGGCCTAAAGAATTAGACACAGAATTCATCTAACTCAGTACACTTAGTTTATAACTCGATCAACAAGTCTACTATGAATTTAGATAACGCTTCCCACAAATAATTCCAACTGTTGGCTATACACACCAGATTATACCCTATTAACATATCCAAACATTAGTAAACTTTGTAGTTATGCACGTTGATTGCACTTTATCTATACTATATATTTCCCTCCTCTGGGATTTACTAAGTCCCACCTACCTCAAGAGAGTAATCTCACAATCCAGTCCCTTCTTTAAAACTAACTAGTGATCAATGAATGATCACATCAGCCATCTACCAATGACCAAAACCACTTGCTCTGGAGACCAGAAACAAACATCTCCTCTCCCATTGGCTAGAAAGGAGTAAAAGATTCTGTCTCCCTTTCCCTATCCATAAAAATCAAGCATAGTGTTCGTAAGCATGAGCATTCATTTGGTTCAGCACTTGTGGTTGTCCAGGAAGGGACGTCTGCTTGGGCCTCTTTCTCCTTCAGCAGGTGTATTAGGCTCATCAGAATTGCTCTCAGCAACAGGAGCACTTCTTTCCTCCTGCTCTGTTGGTACAACCTCTGACTGATCTTCTTCTTTGCTATCTCCTGAGACTGCCATTGGTTCTCCCTTACCTTCATTTCAGACCCTCTCTCGCGTCTTGACTTGTTCTTTCTTCTGAGATGTCAGCCACTGGATCGTCCCCTCTGATCACCTGATCCTCTTTTCTCCTAGGTCTTAATCTAGGGGCTCACTTTGTATGGCCATTCCCTTCTGGGCTCGAACACACCTAGGTACAGTGCGGGAAAAAAAGTATTTGATCCCCTGCTGATTTTGGACGTTTGCCCACTGACAAAGAAATGATCAGTCTATAATTTTAATGGTAGATTTATTTGAACAGTGAGAGACAGAATAACAACAACAACAACAACAACAAAAATCCAGAACAAAGCATGTCAAAAATGTTATAAATTGATTTGCATTTTAATGAGGGAAATATATATTTGACCCCTCTGCAAAACATGACTTAGTACTTGGTGGCAAAACCCTTGTTGGCAATCACAGAGGTCAGACGTTTCTTGTAGTTGGCCACCAGGTTTGCACACATCTCAGGAGGGATTTTGTCCCACACCTCTTTGCAGATCTTCTCCAAGTCATTAAGGTTTCGAGGCTGACGTTTGGCAACTCGAACCTTCAGCTCCCTCCACAGATTTTCTATGGGATTAAGGTCTGGAGACTGGCTAGGCCACTCCAGGACCTTAATGTGCTTCTTCTTGAGCCACTCCTTTGTTGCCTTGGCCGTGTGTTTTGGGTCATTGTCATGCTGGAATACCCATCCACGACCCATTTTCAATGCCCTGGCTGAGGGAAGGAGGTTCTCACCCAAGATTTGACGGTACATGGCCCCGTCCATCGTCCCTTTGATGCGGTGAAGTTGTCCTGTCCCCTTAGCAGAAAAACACCCCCAAAGCATAATGTTTCCACCTCCATGTTTGACGGTGGGGATGATGTTCTTGGGGTCATAGGCAGCATTCCTCCTCCTCCAAACACGGCAAGTTGAGTTGATGCCAAAGAGCTCCATTTTGGTCTCATCTGACCACAACACTTTCACCCAGTTGTCCTCTGAATCATTCAGATGTTCACTGGCAAACTTCAGACGAGCATGTATATGTGTTTTCTTGAGCAGGGGGACCTTGCGGGCACTGCAGGATTTCAGACCTTCACGGTGTAGTTGTGTTACCAATTGTTTTCTTGGTGACTATGGTCCCAGCTGCCTTGAGATCATTGACAAGATCCTCCCGTGTAGTTCTGGGCTGATTCCTCACTGTTCTCATGATCATTGCAACTCCACGAGGTGAGATCTTGCATGGAGCCCCAGGCCGAGGGAGATTGACAGTTGTTTTGTGTTTCTTCCATTTGCGAATAATTGCACCAACTGTTGTCACCTTCTCACCAAGCTGCTTGGCAATGGTCTTGTAGCCCATTCCAGACTTGTGTAGGTCTACAATCTTGTCCCTGACATCCTTGGACAGCTCTTTGGTCTTGGCTATGGTGGAGAGTTTGGAATCTGATTGATTGATTGGTTCTGTGGACAGGTGTCTTTTATACAGGTAACAAGCTGAGATTAGGAGCACCCCCTTTAAGAGTGTGCTCCTAATCTCAGCTCGTTACCTGTATAAAAGACACCTGGGAGCCAGAAATCTTTCTGATTGAGAGGGGGTCAAGTACTTATTTCCCTCATTAAAATGCAAATCAATTTATAACATTTTTGACATGCGTTTTTCTGGATTTTCTTCTTGTTATTCTGTCTCTCACTGTTCAAATAAACCTACCATTAAAATTATAGACTGATCATTTCTTTGTCAGTGGGCAAACGTACAAAATCAGCAGGGGATCAAATACTTCTTTCCCTCACTGTACACCTGTTCTCCAGGAGTCACTGGACAAGGAACTTCTGTCTCCTCTCTCGGTCCCCAGCTCTGTTCCTGTGAATAGATAGCTTCATACATAGCAGTTAGTTATCACTTACATGCTCTTAGTTCCATCTGTAATTACTCCAGCGTCATAAGGACCTCTCAGTTATGGCACAGACATGGGTCGACCCGTAAGCATTTCATGCGGTGTTAGATGCATATTTCTGTTAGTCTGCATGCGACAGGTCATTCGTGCAAGAGGTAGAGCATCTACCCAAACCAGTTTAGTGTCGGCACAAATTTTGTTAAGCTTAGCCTTAAAGGTACCACTTACCTTTTCCACTATTTCCTGTGACTGAAGGTGATAAACACATCAAAATATTACAGTATTCACAGTTACTGTAACACTGTTTTTTAAACAAACGCTGAGCCATTGTCAGAGCTAATCTGAGACGGTATGCCATATCTAGGAATTGCCTCTCTGGTCAAACATTTAAGCACTGTTCCTGCAGTTTGGTCTGCTGATGGCCTTGCTTCCCTCCATCTGCTAAACCTGTCTATCACCAAGTGCTTAAACGGCCCTTCTGGCATTGATATGTGCCTTATTGGTGCTGATTTTCCCTTTCTGACATTGTTTTGAGCACAAATTTTACACTCAGCCAAAAAAAAATATCCACCATTGCCTGAAAGTACAGAGACCAATACTCTCGCTGTTTTATCTTTCCCACAATTCTCCTCGTGCACTGGTTAAAACCATGCGGATCTGAAATTCATACAGTAAGAAGTGCTGTAGGTACAATCAGAAATCAATTAAACTATTTGTTTGGTATGTTAAAGTGGTGTTCCAACGCTTTCTCTAAAAACTCATTGCTTTCAAACAGCTCCAAACAGAGGCCAAATCCATGGGCATATGCAGAGTCAGTGTATATATATATATATGTATATATATATATATATATATATATATATATATAAGCAATGCTACCCTTAACCTGTTCACACTCTTTAGTGATAGCATGTAATTGAGCCAACTGGGCAGAGCAAGGTGCTCATTATGTTTGTGAAATTTCAGAGACAAAATCTTACAGATGGAACGTCTAAAAAGTTCAATCTTAGGCTCGAGGAAATATGAATTTCGGCCAGGCAATCATGAGTGTTCTCAGTGACTGGCTCAACACAATTAATTAGGCAATACAACACTACAGTTGGTGTATTAGACACACTAATAGGTTTAATAGTTAAATTTTGGGCGGCACATACAATAACCTCATATCCTGTTCTTTGTTGAGCTGTCATGTGTTGCATTTGGATATAATTCAAAATAGAAGTGACCTGGTGTGATGAATGTAAGATCAATGTATGAGAGAGCCATTTTCCCAGTGATCTGCACTAAGAGAGCAGCTCCAGCCTTCGCATGCAAACGTGCTGGCAATCCTGTGCCACCAAAACCAATGTTTTCGATAAATAAGCTTAAGACCTGCAAGCGCCCCCATACTCCTGAGCCGGGACCCCCGCAGTGGCGCCCCCTCTCTCAGTCACATATAAGAGAAAGTCTTTTTTGCAGTTTGCCAGCCATAGTACAGGTGCAGAGCATAAGTCCATTCAATGTCAGGTTTTTCCTTAGAACACCCGACTCTCAGGATTTTGTCATGAAAGAGCAATCAGTGATCCACTGAAGACCATAGTTGATAACATCCAGGAAGCTTAACATTTGTTGTGTGTTATGGGGCGGAGGATGACCCCAATCATGTCCTGTTGGCCTTGGGAGCATGCGAGGGAGTCTCTGACCACAGAGGAGTAGACCACAAGGGAGTCCGCAGCCCCTGAGGCAGATGCACCCAGGCATATTACTGATCTTGGAATGTTCAGGCGAGTAATGGCCTTGAGCTTTCACATGCAGGCACGGTGGAAAAAGAGCCGAACACAGGTCAACGACAGAAAAATAATAATTATCATGTGGAATGGAAAAGGTTACAGTGGGGACATCAGGCAGTAATGCAGTTACTGGGATGACTAGTTCATTGATTTTGCAAATTTTGTGTAAAATGCCATCCTCTTCCAGCCTTAAACATCGGTTACTGGGTGTATTATATAGCAGAACTGTTGGCACAATCACAGCTTGCTGTAATATTGCTAGAATAATTGGGCGTATCCCTTCCTCCTTTTCTGAGGACGGAGGGTATTGTTTACAGGACACAGGATGACTATTCTTCACTTTAGCTTGATAATGGTGTACATGTTACCTGTCCTGCTTCATATATACATACACATATACACATACATACATTAACACATACATACATTTAAGGGATGTACGTGGCATCAATCTGTATTTATTTTAAGTTGGAAATGGTTTCCAGTTTTCCTCGAATTGCGGCATGCAGCTTTTATTTTTGCCATGGGTATGTATTTTATTATTAGATTAGTGTCACAGATATCCCAGAAGGGACTCTGGACTACAGTTCCCAGCAGCCACTGCACCACACAGCAACTTCATCACTTAAGAGCACCTATGTGTATACAGCCACAGTTTGTGCTGCACTCCTAGTCTTGTGTTGGTCTTTCATTACTGTTGGTTCAGTCTTTGTGTTCATAGTCTTTGTTAATGTTTGATTCTTTCTCTAGTGTTTTGTTGTCTGTTCATAGTTCTTGTTTTGGTATTCATTAAAACTGAAAATCTGCTCTTGCATCCATCTCTGCCTCCAAACCTTGACGGAATGCAAGACCTTAACATGGATGAGGCAGTTTTTTTTTTAAAGTTCAAGAGGACCTGTATGAAAGACAAAAGCTGAGGGGGGAGGATTCTCCCTCGTTCAAGCCAACTGGGAGGGGCTCGACATGATGTACTCCATCATGGGGTATGCCAAGGAGGAGCCTTCCAACCAGGCTGGAACCATCTCCCACCCTCCCTCCCCCACTGTGGATCTTGTCCAGCCCGCCGTGTCGACTGAGAACGTTGTTCAGCTGAGGACACTGTTCAGTTTCCCGGTTCAGCTGAAGACACTGCTTTTCCTCCCGGTATGGCTTTTCTTGCCTACTCCACCTCGGACGTCACCTCGCCAGGCTCCACTTCGGACATTGCTCTGCCCTCCTACTACACTGAGGACATCGCTCAGCCTCTCTGCTCGATTGAGGACGTCGCTCAGCCCCCATGCGCCGCTGAGGACATCGCTCCCCCCATGCTCCGCTGAGGACGTTGCACTGTCCCCATGCTCTGCTGAAGATGTCGCTCAATTTCTTTGCTTTGCACCATATGTCACTCCCCCTTCCTGCTCCACGGAGGACGTTGCTCACCCCTCATACTTCACGGAGAACCTCGCTCCTCCCTCTGGCCTCGCGGAGAACCTCGCTCCTCCCTCTGGCCTCACGGAGAACCTCGCTCCTCCCTCTGGCCTCGCGGAGAACCTCGCTCCTCTCTCTGGCCTCACGGAGAACCTCGCTCCTCCCACTGGCCTCACGGAGAACCTCGCTCCTCTCTCTGGCCTCGCGGAGAACTTCGCTCCCCTCTCTGGCCTCGCAGAGAGCGTTGCTTCTACCTCTAGCTCCGTGGTTAACATCACTCCCCCTTGGGGTCTGCCTTGGGCTTTGTTCTCCTCGCTGGCTTCGGGGTGGCTATTGCTCCATGCCCAACCAGGGTGGGGATATTGTGTCATATCTTTGTGGTATGGAAGAGACCTTCCCACATCCGTTCCCCAGTGAACACGTTAAGTGTTCTCTTTGCGGTTTTGTGAGAGATTACATTCAAGGGAACTTTGGAACACTTGGGGACCTCTGGTCTGGGTATCCGGTGCCCCATCGCAGACTTGGTACGTGGGTCGAGAGCCACGGGCTAAGGGGGGTTTGTCATGGATATCCCGGAAGGGACCCCAGACTACAGTTCCCAGCAGCCACTGCACCACATAGCATCACATGACCATCAGCACCTGATTCTCATTCAGTTAACGAGCACCTATGTATACATATCCACAGTTTGCATTGCACTCCTGGTCTTGCGTTTATCTTTTGTTGCTATTGGTTCTGTTTTTGTGTCCATGGTCTTTGTTAATGTTTGATTCTTGCCTTAGTGTTTTGCTGCATGTTCATAGTTCTTGTTTTGTTTTGGTATTCATTAAAAATTTTAGAAAAATTGCTTCCTTAGTAATGGTTAAAAAAAATCAACAAACTGTCCTTGAATTTGGTTGATGTATTGATCAATATAAATAGGAAGGGAGTTTGGGAACCATTTTGTAGGATGTTTTTTTTTTTTTATGTTTAGGGAAGGCAGTTTTGTTTGTGGAGTTAGTGTTGGGTTTAGTTTGATGTTTTGGCTTTGCTAACCACTGGAGAAATGGCTTTGTGTTTTTGGGGTTTACACTCTTAGCTGTGAGGCAGCAACACTACATACTGCACCATCGTGCTGCCACACACCAAAAAAAGGTTTATACCCAAGTATCACTCTTGCGTCTGTGGATAATCTCCCCTGGATACTGTAGATTTGTAGCCTGCAGCATAGCTGGACCTTTAACACAGTGTAAATATCCTACCTCACTCCCTTCCTTTTGGGGGCCATCTTTTACTATCAAAGAGGGCAGAGACTGCTGAGTTGCTGAGAAACAAGCAGAAAGGGTCATATTTGATGAGATGTGTGTAAGCGATGCATGTATGAGAAGGACACAACAGAAAGGAAGAGTGAGCTAGAAAGCCCTAATCTACTTTAACTATAAAGTATAAATTAATTAAAAGTTTCCCAGCGTCTGTGTGCAGGGTGCAGCCAAATCTTTTTACACACTGCCTTTTATTTCATTTATTTCACATACAGTATCTCCATAATGTTTGGGACAAAGGCATAATTTATTTTTATTTGTCTCTGTACATAGTTTTAAATTTGTACTCAAACACTTCACATGTGGTTAAACTGCATTATTAAAATTCTCAGATTTTAATAAAGGATATTTTTATACATTTTAGTTTTACCATGTAGGAATTACAGCACTTTTAATACTTAACCCCCCATTTCAAGGCACCATGATTGGTGATCCAAGGCACCACAGTGATTGGGCAGCACAGGTGTTTGTGATTACTCATGTAACAGGGGAGAACTCAGAGAGGCGGATGCAGAACGTCTTCATTGAAGACAACACAGGGAACAGGATCAATGAAAAGGACTTAAGGGACAAACACGGGGAGAAGACACATTAGAAACCAGGATTATCAGAACTTAATGAACTAGAAAGTAAACACTAAGAAAAATGCTAAATAATCAAAAACATGGTGCAAATAACACAAGCAGAACCAACACAAGAAAACCAGAAACTCAAACATAACCTGACATGAGTGAGTACTCCAGGAACTAAGGAAGAACCACAGGGGACTTAAATAAAGCACTAACCAACCAGGGAAATAAAAACCACATGAGTAAACAGAGGAAGAAGTTCTACAAGGACAGTCAGGGTGGCCCAAGGTGGAATAGCCCTGGGGGTCGTGACAACTCAGGTGTGTTTAATTGTTTCAGTAATGTAGGTATACACACTACTCTCAGCTTTCAGCATCTGGTCTTGATTCAAGGCTTTTGGTCACCCTTGGCATCTGCTTCTGCTGTTTGTCAACATGAGGACCAGATTTGTACCAGTGAAAGTCAAGAAAACTATTATAAGGCTGAGAATCGAGAAAAAAGCAGTCAGACACATCGGCCAAAGCTTAGGCTTACCAAATCAACTGTTCGGAAGATTATTAAGAAGAAAGAGAGAACTGGTGAGCTTCGTAACCATAAAGTGAATGGTAGGCCAAGGAAGACCTCCACAGCTGATGACAGAAGAATTCTCACCATAATGAAGAAAAAGTGCGGCTTCTTTGTGACACTTCCAAGCAACGCGTCGCTGGATATTTACCCTAATAATAAGATCGCGCACTACACTACTAAATTCGCCAAACCAATCGATTTGAGCGGGATATGGGAAGTCTCGCTCGCGGAGGTTCAATATATCCAGAGTTGGTACTCGTTAACAGAGGAAGACTGTCCTTTTCATATTATCCAGAGGGATGGAAAGAAAACACAAAACAGCTACTTTAATATCACTCAAGGATATTACAAAAGTATCGAGGAACTGGTTAGTGAAATCAACAAAAACATGAAGAAATTGGAACTTGGAATAGAGATAACCTATAACCCTATGAAAAATAAAATACACATTGCATCCCAAAAACATTTTGTGTTCAAAGCTAATGGAAAATTAGCATATATGCTCGGTATGAACCCCGGTGTTCCGATAACGGCCCGAGAACCAGACGCGCCTAACCCCGCTGATATTCACGCAGGCTTTTACACGATGTATGTATATACAGACGTTATCGAGTATCAGCGAGTTGGTGACAGTGTTGCCCCGTTACTGAGATGTGTACATATAACGGGAGAAAACAACAAAGTCGTCACAATTACTTATGATAAGCTGCATTACGTACCTCTCACCAAGAACCACATCACCGATATAGTAATCGAAGTCAAATCGGATCAGAACAAGCCTATACCTTTTAGTTACGGAAAATTTATAGCTAAACTACACTTTAGACCCGCTAAACATTCGTTCCGTATGTAAAATGATGGATAGGGGCTACGTTCACCTGCAGATCTACGTGGATTATCATGTCCATCAGGCTGGAAATGGCCTTCCGGGGTTTCAAGGCGCCCCCACCATGTATGGGTCGGGGCTAGGAGGTCTGATCAAGGGTCTTTTTAGAATGGCTTTTCCGTTCCTCAAAAGGGGGTTTGCTATTGCAAAACCTCATTTAAAAACAGCGGCTAAAGGTTTCGTAAGCGACGTAGTGAGCAACATTATGAGCAAGACACAAACTCAGAATCAAGACGGATCAGGCCTTGCATTGATTGCGCGTAAAAAATCTAAAAGGCTCCCAGGACGTCGACACGTGATTCTGAATAAAAGACGTAAGGCTACTAAACTCAAGACCAGTGTGAAAAAGACCGAGCAGAGAGGCAACAGACATCCTACCATCTCTCACAAGAGAAAGCAGCTGAACATTTTCTAACATCATGGCTTTCTTACACAGTCTATCCTCAGAGTGTACCAAGACAGAATTGGATATTTTCACATTACCTTATACTCAAACGAGTATCGAGAAGTACACTTATGTCGAAATACCTCCAATTTCCGCTCTTACGGACAACGGGCCCCTGGAGTTCTACGTGGCTGGAAACGGGGAGGATTACCTCGACGTGAACAACACTTTTTTACATCTGTCCTGTAAAATCGTGAATCCCGACGGTTCCAATATAGCTAACGATGCAAAGGTTGGGGTCGTTAACTACCCCGTAGCCTCACTTTTTTCACAAGTGGATGTCATGCTCGGGGATCGTGTTATTTCTCAATCTAGCAGTACATACCCATACCGTGCTACCTTTGAAAGTCTTCTCAACTATGGAAAAGATATCTTGGAAACACAATTTTGCACCGGGCTATTCTACAAAGACACAGCTGGGCATATGGATGCCACAGACCCAGACGGTCGAAACGAAGGTCTCAAAAAAAGGGCCAGTTTCAGTGCTGAAAGCAACACCTTTGACCTGATTGGACACATTCACTCGGATATATTTTTTCAGGATAAACTTTTACTGAACGGAATCGATTTGAGGATTAAAATGGTTTGCAGCAAAGCTGAATTCTGCTTGATGAAGGAAGATTTCCTTCTGAAAATACTCAACGCTTCTCTTTTTGTGAAGAAAGGAACCGTCTCACCGTCTGTAAAAATCGGTCACGGGCAAGCTCTTCTCAGTGCCACAGCCGAGTACCCGATCGAAAGAGTCTGTCTGAAGACCTTCAGTCTAGCTGCAGGGAGCCGCATTTGTTCACAAGAGAACCTCTTCCTCGGCCCCTTACCTAAAACCATTATCTCTGGGATGGTAGACAACGATGCCTTCAGCAGGTCGTACAATAAAAACCCTTTTAATTTTAAACATTACGACGCAGAGTCTATCGCTCTCTATGTAGACGGTACTCAATATCCTGCAAAACCTTTTCAGCCTGTTTTTCAGTCCGGTAACGCCGTCCGTGAATTCCCTTCTTTAATTTTAGCATCAGGAAAGCAGCTGAAAGATCAGGCACTGTCGATAAACAGAGAAGAGTACCTGAACGGATATACTTCATTCTCATTCAACCTGAATCCTGACGACGATTGTGGGCAACATTTGTCATTAATAAAGTCGGGAAATATGCGATTGGAACTCAGATTTCGACAACCGCTTCCGAGCACAGTGAATCTAATCGTGTACGCCAGTTTCGACAGTATTCTAGAAATAAACAATCGAAGAAACGTGCTCATCGATTACCAGTAACGCATGGATACCAGAGAACTAACCGAGGTTATGAGAAGTTGTCCTGAAGTAGAAAAAATAGTGTGATGGCCTGTGACGAGCTACCTACGAGTACGCTGAGAAAGTTTCCCGCTTTGTTCATCGTAAACACACATCCGAGACACATGCCGGGCGAACACTGGCTAGCTTTATGCCTTAATGACGAAACCACCGGAGAATTTTTTGACTCGTACGGAAACCCTCCAGACTACGAACTCTTTCCTCGATCGGTTCATTATTTTTTGACAAAGAACTGTTGCAGAATAAAATATAACCCTGTACAAGTTCAAAACTTTACATCAGTTTGCTGCGGGCAACACTGCGTGTTTTTTCTGTGTCACAAAGCTAGAGGTTATTCGTTTAACCGTATTATGTCTATGTATAGCAATGACTTAGATAGAAATGATAATGGTGTCGTGTCTTTTGTTAAAAAAATGTACCCTAGAGTAAATAAAAAGCGTTCATTTACTTGTGTACAATGTGCTAACTGTCTAGATATGTTTCATTTGCATGTGTAGTGGAATGATAATTGATGACGCTTCACAAGAAATTGTTAAACAAAAGTTATTTATTGAAATAAAGGGTAACACAATATAACATTCGTTGTCCATCGTCATTTCAAAAACCAAACCATTCAGAACGGTTAAAAACGAGGGATTTGAAAACTGGCTCAGAATCATAGTCTTTGCTTTTAGGTGGGGAAACAAGATGAGAGATATCTTTAGATCTTTTTATGTCAGATATTTTGCGTCGAACGCCACCATTAGGTATTGCTGAAAAGGGTATATTTAGGTTGGGTACTGTCTGTAAGAACTCTTTCCAGCCTAAAGGCCTCCGATCGTCGGCTACTCTATGATGTGCAGTGAGATTTTTAAGCAGATCCACCATGTGAGATCCTTTGATAGTGTTTCCTTTAAAAGTAAATTCACCGCTATCGTTCCACCATGCACCGGCTTTTAAAAGTTTTTCCATAACGTACGAAGCGTTTCTTTTGTTTCTCGCAGAAATGTTAGCGAGCACCTCTTGTACGATCTCGTCTTTGGGTGGTTCGGTCACCGCTGCTTCCGTTTTGCTTTCCGGTATTTTAGGTAGGGACAGGGTCAACTGAGCGGTCTCCTGCTCTCCTACTTTAACCAAGGTTATAAAAATTTGCAGCACCGACGCGTAGAGTTTCGCCTTATCGTAATCGTTCAGATCAGTCCTCGGTAAAATACCTCGTATTGCATCGTCCAAGTTGTTTTCGACAGTCTTTCTTAAGCTTTCCTTCTCTGCTGTGATGTTTCTAAGTTTATCGATCTGATGTTGAGGGACTAAATCCATTTTCTCTGCAGTCTCCATGTTAATTGTTGCGGGATGCGATTAAGCTGCTTATAAAAGGAATGGCTACACTGAGCAAAGGCAGAAGAAATCCTCCGGATTGATTAATAACTTTCCTTTTTCTTTCTACGGACGCTCTTTTATCAGCAAATAGTTTGATCCATTTTTTTTGTTTTTTTAAAACCCTGTACTGTTTTGTCGTCAGCAGTATGTTCCCTCTGAGTACGTTTAAAGCTAGTTCACATATGCTCAGTATGAGATCTGTGGGCGCATCACGTAATATACCCTTTCTCCTTCGGGGTGGAGACCTGTGTAATGAATTCAGTAGCGGGAGGGTTTTTTTCAATCGATCAGACATTTGTTGTCGATACTTTAAAGTATTTTTTTCTTCTTCTTAGGAACATACACAACCGGATTCTCCCCCAGAAACACCCCTGACCGGAGACGAAGTTCTTCTGGCGTTTGTGCTTTCAGGTCAACAAATAAATACCCGTAAGGTCTAGAGACGGCGTCGAGAAAGCATTCTAAAAAATACTTGCTGATACCCGGATACATTTGACGAGCCAGTATGCTGATCTGTAATTTATCTCTAGGGTTTTTAAAAAGAACCATGTAGTTGGTGTTCAGGTTGATTGTTCTGCTAGTCTTGCCTTGAAAAAACAAGTTTTGAACGAGGTAGATGACGCTCAGATTTCTGTGGTGGGTGTATTTTGTAAAAGCCTTTTCTACTTCATCGTTTTTACTGGCGGATTCCATCAACTCATCGATTACCAACAAGTTTTTTTTATTGGGCGGAAATCGTTCGTCATCACACAAAGAATCAGGGATTCCTTGAAGAAATTTTATATTTATTCTGGTCGTCAATTCATCGTACAGAGGTTGCCAACACGTATAACACCAGACAATGTTTTCCGGAACAACCGACATTACCTCTTTACAGTTTTCCGACAACATTTTGATAAGATAAGATTTTCCGCTATTACTCGGTCCACATACTATACATGAAAAGGGAAGTTGCATCCTAACATCAAAAGCTGTCACATTCATATTTTCCATTACAAAACACATCAACAGAGACTATATACACATATATACAAGAATAGTCTTAATAGCCGTAAGGGAGAGTTGTAAAATCGGGTAATAGAACACGCTTATCGTACACAACCCTGAACCTTTTCATCTGTGTTTTGTTTCTCAAATGAAACCCCTTTTTATCTCTCACGATTTGGTTATGCCTGGTTACGAGTTGACCGGTTTGATCCGGATTTTCCACTCGCTCGTCCACCAGTTCTGTCAGTGATTTCAAACTGACAGTTTCAGAATTGATACAATTTAAAGTAATGCCTTTAGCTTTCATGGTTGTTTTTCCTTTTACGGTTTTGTAACCGTAGGTTTTAGGACCTGCACTTGCGAATTCTACGATTTGAACGCCATCATCTAGTTCGCTGGTAAGACCACCCAAGTAATCGCTTAAGGGTGGCATCCGGTCACCTTCCTTACTTTTAAAAATGACGCTATCGGTGTCTGTGTACAAACAACGCTGATCCAATCGATCCATCAAATTGTACAGCTCAAGTCTAGCGTATGCGGTAGTGAAAATTCCGATGAATACATTAGCGTTCAGCGGTTTAATCAGTCTCTCGTCTGTGTAACGCCACTGCACCATCGCCACCTTCTCATTCAAAAAAGAGAACTGACTCACATTATAAATATCGGAGAACACGAACTGCAAAAACTCGGCAGGATCGCGAATTAAGGTGGTGTTTGATCTGTCTGGTCTTTGACACATCTTACCCCACA